>NC_133769.1:225087453-225204410 GCF_003597395.2 Chelonoidis abingdonii
TTAACTCGATATTAATGACGACGTCGTGTGAACGGATACAGCGTTAAATCGGTATATCGGCCATTAAACCGATTTAAAGTCGCAGTGTAGACCTGGCCTCAGTATGGAAGTCTTAAGTCTTCTGACCCAGTCAGAGGCCAGGACATTATTCAGTTAGACATTTCAATTATTTTTTTAAATTATTTTTAGTTTTAACCTTTTTCACCTTTGTCTATTTTATAAAGGCATAACTAGTGGGTATGCAAGTGAATGCAAGTGAGTTATCCTCAACACTCTTAATAAAAGGCCAGATTTTATGTATACCAGACAAAAATTTTAAGAGCCCACTAAAAAAATGAATTTTTTTGGAGGGAGAACATTCTTTCAGCAGCTTTTTAGTCCAGAAGTATCTGTTTTATAAAGATTTTAAATACCATTTCAGATGTAGTCAACCTAACATATTCAAGAATGTGCTTTAGAAAAAAAGGTTTCAAGACTACACTGCTGCTACTCTGAAACATACTAAACGTGTTTTTACAGATCCCTGCATGTTTAATTAAGAGTCTGAGTAAAACACTGTGCAGAGATCCTTACTGAGGAATTAGTAAATGGTTTGAATGACTGTTGCAGCTCCTGTAGGAGAATGTAGAGTGGTGAGATAACAGTGTTGTGAATTCAGCACTTCCGTTCTTAAAACGTCCCCTCATTCCAGGCACTCATAATGTCTCAATCAAAATTCCTACTGAGCAACTTGATAAACACATTTGCTGCACAGAGGGGATTTGAAAGAGAGACTGGGGCTGGGGCGGAATCTAGATTTTATACATGCACAAGATATGCAGGGCAGCTTGTTTTGGCTATGTTCTGGAATCTCTTCATCACACTTGGCAACAAAACACAATGCATTTCCTTTAGAACAGTGGTTCTCAAATTGGGGCCGCCGCTTGTTCAGGGAAAGCCCCTGGCGGGCCAGGCCAGTTTGTTTACCTGCCGTGTGCGCAGGTTTGGCCGATTGCGGCTCCCACTGGTTGAGGTTCCCCAAAAGAGTCTGGATTTTTATATAAGATTATACACTTTATTAGGTGCGTGGGGCACAACTGAAAGCAAAACAAAAGATTAATACTAGCTAGCTACAAAATGTAATAGCTATAAACTTTCTGTAACAAATTCAGTTCTGGTGTAAAAAGGTACAACTCCACTGGCATCTGTGTGAAATCCACTGGCATCTATGTCGTAGAACTGACTTCAGCCTGCTCACTTCTAGCTAAAATGACATTTACAATAGTAATTAAAAAATTTTTAAAAAACACTTTCTGGTTCTGTTTTCTAACTTTTTTCTGAATTGGAAACCTGAGAACTTGAATGTATACCAGTTTCACTGGAACCTGCATAATTTACTTCCAAATGGCAGATCTACTTAGCCCTTCACTAGCTAATGATTAAGTTTGCTCAAGTGGTCAAGGTACCACCTACATACGTTTACAGAAACATTACCCTCCAAGAGTATTATTTCCTGAGCAAATCTATGGTGCCATAACAAAATTCAAGTGTTTGTTGGAGTTGCCGGTAAATCGAATGTGCTGATGTCTGAATTATACACATTCATCTTCTCTGATTACTTCCAAGTGCTCTTCATGGAGCTACAAAGTTTTGTTTAATTCCATTTGAAAGGAAGAACAATAAGACCAAATAGTACTTTATCCAGAGCACCCACTAATTTTTCCCTATGGGTGCTCCAGCCCCGGAGAACCCATGGAGTCGGCACCTATGCTTACACACCCCTCCCTTCAATCTCATTCCTCTTCCCAGCCTGCTCTGAGGCAGGGAGAGACGAAGGAGGCGTGTGACAGTTGTTACTGCAAGCTCCAAAACATTACAGGTCTCTCTACCACATAGCTATTCTACTGCACCTGGTTCTCATCCTCACTGCCCTACTCCTCCAGTAAAAAGTGAAGTGGTTCTGGCTGTTCTCAGCACCAGTTCCAGTTGCATTGATTGCCAGCTCTCCCTTTACCCTGAGAAAAGTAGCAGCTCCTCATCCCAAATTAACTCAGCTGGCTTGGCAGGTTTTTGAGCCCTGCTCATAGAATCATAGAATATCAGGATTGGAAGGGACCTCAGGAGATCATCTAGTCCAACTCCCAGCAGGACCAATCCCCAAATGGCCCCCTCAAGGATTGAACTCACAACCCTGAATTTAGCAGGCCAATGCTCAAACCACTGAGCTATCTCTCCCCTCATATTACTAATTCCCCTAGAGACTACAGGCATTCAAAATACATCACTTTATTCAGATCACAATGAAATTAGCTTAAAATTAGTTAGTATCTCCATTGCAGACAACATCACAAAGAGAAAAATACCAGGTTTCAAGAGTGTCTTAGTTCACAAAAAAATTTGGAGATTGTATTGTATCCAATAAAAGGATGCATGAATCTCCCCAAATGACTACAGCTACTTCATAAACGGATGAAGAAGGTGGGAGGGTAAAGAGAAAAGTCAGATCCCATAATAGGATTCGAATATCCAATCTCAGGACAAAGAGGCTTGCCTTTTTATTTTCCAGTGCCACATATGCCAAGGATAATAAAAAAAATGCAACAGGCAATGCCTTATTCACGCTAGCTGTTTGTGTGCACAAATATTTACTTCTTCTGCACGTGTATTATCCAGCCACCAAGCAAAAAGCTACCTTTTAAACCAAGTTCAGTGAAAGAGTTACAGTTTGATTATAGACAAAACATCAGTGTGAATTAAGAACACACTTCCTATCTAGGAGTTGGGGATTAATATATTATCATTGTTAATTATTTGTATTGCCATAGCACCTAGAATCCCCAGTCATAGACCTGGACCCCAATGAGCTAGGCACTGTACAAATACAGACCAAAAGGATGGTCTCTGTCCAAGAGAGATTACAATCTAAGTATAAGATGAGACAACAGATGGATACAGACAGATTGACAGAGGAGTACAAGGAAACAGTGAGGTAATCCCAGTCAGCATGATAGGCAGAGGTCTCGGCATAGCCTTACCCATAACTCATGAAGTATTATCCTGTGATCGGGCACTCTTTCTGAGCGGAATAAAATAGCCATAAGAAAGCAGAATGAAACTTGGACTGAAGCTTAGGCTTGTTCTATAACAGGGGTCGGCAACCTTTCAGCAGTGGTGTGCCGAGTCTTCATTTATTCACTTTAATTTAACGTTTCGAACCGGCCGGTAAAACATTTTAATGTTTTTTTAGAAGGCCTCTCTCTATAAGTCTCTATATTAAATAACTAAACTAGTATTGTATTGTAAAATAAATACGGTTTTCAAAATATTTAAGATGCTTCATTTAAAATAAATTAAAATGTTGATCTTATGCCATCGGCCCACTCAGCCCGCTGCTGGTCTGGGGTTCTGTTCACCTAGGCCGGCAGTGCGCCGAGTGGGGCCTGCGGCCAGGACCCCAGCTGGGAAGTGTCCGGCAGCCAGAACCCCAGACCAGCAGCAGGCTGCGCAGGGCCAGCAGCTGGGACCCCAGACCAGCAGTGGGCTGAGCGGCTCAGCCCACTGCCGCTCAGGGACTCCATCCGCCGGCTCCTGCCAGCCAGCTGCTGGTCTGGGGTTCCGGCCCTGCCCACATACAGTGGGTACCTACCTTCTCCCTGGTTCTGGCCCATTCTCTTCCTCTCTCTCTGCACTGAGCTGAGGATGGGAATGCATTGAGCAAAGGGCTCGGGGTGAAGGGTCTGGCCAGGAGCTAGAATAAGGGCAGGGGTTCAGGGTTGGGGCAGGAGGTTTGGGTTGGGGCACTTACCTGGGCAGCTCCCATTTGGTGCGAGGGGTACAGGTGGGAATGGGGGGCGGGGTGCAGGAGCTCCTGTTTGGTGCTAGGGTGGGGGTGAGGTATGTGTGGGGGTGCCACAGTCACGGCTGGGGTTGTAGGTGGGGGGTGAAGGAGTCAAGCAGAGGGCTGGATGTGTATGATGGGGGTACAGGGCTCTGGGCACGGGTGTGCAGGGCTCAGGACAGAGGGCTGGGTGTGCACGTGTGTGGGGGGGGTCAGGGCAGAGGGCTATGTGTGTGTAGGAGGGGTCAGGGCAGAGGGCTGGATGTGTGTGAGGGGATGTCAGAGCAGAGGGCTCCCCCCACTCCTTTGGCCTCCAGCCAGCTCACCCACTCGGGGCCCCGCACCGCACGAGCGCAACTATCATCCCCCGGCAAGAGAGTCCCCTCTGGCTGTGTCTGGAGGAGCCACTCTGGGTGGTGCATGACCCTGCGATATATGAGCGCCTCGCCCCAGGGCTCTCTGGCCACCACTGATTCCCGCTCACCTGCACCTGCTATGTGCTCCGCGCTGCCGGGCCGCGGGGCTCTCCGCTCCTCCTAGCTCACAAACAGCAGATACCGATCCCTGGCTGTGGCTGGGCGCCTCCTCCTGGGGACGCTCAGCAGCTCGCGCTGCTACCGCCACCAGCCTCTCCCACCTCCACTGCTCCTGCTTCCTGCCACCGGGAGTCGGGAGAAGGTCTGACAGTGAACCCACTCCCCTGGCATGCTGCCAATCCACCATGGCCAGCTATACCAAGGCGGCCAAGGTGAATGGGCCCCTCTGCGCCCCCCAGGCAGGCTCCTCGCCAGGTGAGGAGATGCGGGAGCCCATGGGCAAGCTGCTGAGGTGGCTCCTCTCTCAGGGAGCATGGGCTCTGCCCCTCACTGGCCGTGTGTGCGTGGGACTCCAGCAGGCAGCAGCATGCCATTAAAAATCGGTTCATGTGCTGTCTTTGGCACACATGACATAGGTTGCCAAGCCCTGCTCTATAAGATTTTATGACTCAAAGATGGTGCTCTGAGAGTAGGAAATATTGGGTCTTACTCTCAACATCTGCCTCCTCTCATCCTCCGCTTGTGTTGTGGAACATCTCTAGCAGAAATCCCACAACCAACTTGACTTCCTCCACAATGAATTTATTCTCTTCTTCTCCACTTTTGCCACCTTTCTAGCTAACCAATTCTGCATTTCCAATTTACTGAATCCCATGTCCACAATCCCAGCTGCCTTTTTGCCAGTTTTAGCTCACTCCTCAACCCCTGCCCTGTTCCTTTCTCTCTACACAGGGTCTCTTGTCAATTTTCTCTTGGAGAAACTGCCAAAATACAACGTGATCCCTCCTCCCTTTCCCTCTTACAATTTTTCTCCTCTCATCACAAACACAGAAGTTTCTCATCTGCTGCTCCTGAGTAGACTACGGTTTTAAATTGAGTTTAGATATTAGCATGAGTAAATAGGCCAAAAGCATGTGACCTTTCTTACTATTTCCTTCTTTTTGGAGGATTGTTTGTGTTAAACTTGTAGTGACTCTTGAAATACCAGTACTATATTATTTAAGGTTAGGGATGAGGTCATAGAACTACAGGAAATATGGTTTATTACAGGGATCAGCAGCCTTTGGCATGCGGCCCATCAAGGAAATCCGCTGGTGAGCCAGGACAGTTTGTTTACCTGTAGTGCCCCCAGGTTCGGCTGACCGCAGCTCCCACTGGTCGCAGTTCTCTGATCCAGGCCACTGAGAGCTGCAGGAAGTGATGGCCAGCACATCCCTCGGCCTGCGCCACTTCAGGTAGCCCCATTGCCTGGAACAGCGAACCACAGCCAGTGGGAGCAGCAATTGGCCAAAACTGTGGACGCTGCAGGTAAACAAGCCAGCCCGGCCCGTCAGTGGATTTTCCTGATGGGCAGTGTGCCAAAGGCTGCTGAGCCCTGGTTTATTAGGTAACAGGTGCAGTAAATATTTGGTTTGTTTAGTTTATTATAAAGAAATACTTAGTTCTCTAGTTAGGAAGAAATATGGTAAAATAAGATAAGAAAGCCTTGAAGAAAGAGGCCCAGTCATTAATCTTGTCTTGATCAGGGCAAAGAACAGGGTTTCATCTGGCCTTACCTAAGGTTCAATTACCAGCAATGACGACAGTTTTTTGTTACAGTGAAGAAAAAAAGCCAAGGTTTCCTACGTTTTTTTGTCAGAACTTTCCTCAACTCCCCCTCCCTCCTCGAATCACACTACAATGAGAACCTACCTCCCACACCTGATCCTGTTGTAAATATTTTGGCCAATGCTTATAAGTAATGTTGCTAGGATATGGAATATAGGTATGTATATGCTTAGATTTGTGTTTTGAATGCAAGCAACAAGTGGCATTTGGACTAATAAAGGAATGCTTGTGTGGAAACTGAGTCATGATATACCTTAAAAACTTATTAGGAAAACTAGTTCCAATATACTTGGTGCTTTCAAAGGGCCAATTTCATATAGCTGAAAACAATTACGACCTTTCAGCTGGGAGGAAGAATTTAGTCAGAGAAATGTGAAAGATAATTAGGAATGTTTAAGAATACTTTATTAGATACCCAAAAAGCCACAATCGAAGGAAACGGCTTTATTGGTCAAAAAAAACAAAACAAAACAAAAAAAAACCAGATCTGGTTTAGAGGGGAAGTGAAGGCAGCTATAAAACATAAAAAAAAATATCTAACAAATGGAAAAGAGGGGAAGCTGATAGTAATAAAGATAAGTCAGAAGCTAGGAAATGTGGAAAACTGATAAGGGAAGCAAAGGGACAAAAGGGAAAGACTATGGCTAGCAGAGTTAAGGACAATATGAAGGAGTTTTTAAATGTATATTAGATATAAAAAAGAATCTTAACAATGGTATTGGTCCACTACTAGAATGAAATGGAAGAATTATCAATAGCAATGCAGAAAAGGGAAAAGTGTTCAATAAACATTTATGTTCTATATTTTGGAAAAAAGTAGCTGTAATCATATCATATAACACTCTTCCCATTACACTGGTATCTCAGGAGGATGTTAAATATCAGCTATTAAGGTTAGACATTTTTAAATAAGCAAGTCCAGATAACTTGCACCCAAGAGTTCTAAAAAGGCTGGCTAATGAAGACCATTAATGACAATTTTCAGTAAGTCTTGGCACACTGGGGAAGTTCCAACAGACTGGAACTATTCTTTCTTTAACAATATTCTTGTGACAATATTTTAAAGAAAGAGTAAATGAGATGACTCAGGTAATTATAGGCCTGTCAGTCTGATATCAATCTCAGGCAAGATAATAGAACGGCTGATACAGGACCTGATTAATAATATAATTAATGCCGATCAACACGGGTTTATGGAAAACAGATCCTGCCAAACTTTCTTTTTTATGAGATTATAAATTTGGTTGATAAAGGTAATAGTGTTGATGTAATATACTTAAACTTCTGCAGGGCACTGGACTTAGTATAACACGACACTTTGATTAAAAAACTAGAATATAAAGTTAACATGGCACACATTAAATGGATTAAGAACTAACTAATTGATAGGTCTCAAAATGTAACTGTAAACAAGAATCATCATGGAATGGGTGTATTTCTGGTAGGGTCCCACAGGGATTAGTTCTTTGCCCTAAGCTATTTAGCATTTTTATCTATGACCTGGAATCACTGATAAAGTCTGCGGATGACACAAAAATTGGGAGGAGTGATAAATAATGAAAAGAAGAGGTATGGATACAGCGCAATCTGGATCATTTTGTAAACTGGGCACAAGCAAACAATTCATGTTTTGATATGAATCAATGTAAATGTATATACATCCAGGAACAAAGAACATAGGCTATACTTACAGTATCGGGGACTCTATACTTTGAAGCGGTGATTCCAAAAAGATTTGGGGATTGTAGTGGATAATCAGCTGAACATGAGCTCCCAGTGTAATTGCATTAGCCAAAAGGGCTAATGCAATCCTTGGATGTACAAACACAGGAATCTCAAGTAGGAGTGGAGAGGGTACCGTACCTCTATATTTGGCATTTCTGCAACCACAGCTGGAACACGGTGTCCAGTTCCGGTATCCACAATTCAAGAAATATGTTGAAAAATTGGAGCGGGTTCAGAGAGTAGACCCAAGAACGATTAGAAAACCTACCTTGTAGTGACAGACTCAGTGGGCTCAGTCTATTGAATGTACTAAAGAGAGTGAAGGGGGTTTAATTATAGTCTAAGTACCTACATGGGGAACACATATTTAATAATGGGCTCTTCAATCTAGCAGACAAAGGCTGGAAGTTGAAGCTAAACAAATTCAAACAGGAAATAAGGCATACATTTTTAACAGTGAGAGTAATTAACCACTGGAACAATTTACCAAGGGTAATGGTGGATGCTCTATAACTAAGGCCGCGAGTCACTCATGGAGATCACAGAAGTCACAGCTTCTGTGACTTCCCATGATCTCCATGAATTTTGCAATCGCAGTTGCGGCTGACCCCAGGGCCATCCCAGCAGTGGGGAGGCCCCGGAGCCAACCGCACCGGCCGCTGCTCTGGTAGTCCCAGGCAACTGGTCCCCAGCACTGCCCTGGAGCAGCGGTCCAGGACCAACGGCAGCATCCCGGGCCCTGGGCCAGCCCCCCAGCAGTGGCAGGGGGCCCTGCTCTGCCCCTCCTTCCCCTCTTCTCCTTCCAGGAGCAGAAGCCCTCAGGAGCAGTCCCCTCCCAGTAGGTAAGATTTAATCACAGGTATTTTTAGTAAAAGTCATGAACAGGTCACAGGGCTATGACTGACTTTTACTAAAAATACCCATAACTAAAAAGTAGCCTTATCTGTAATTGACCATTTTTAAATAAAGAATGGATGTTTTTTTAAAAGATGTTCTCTGTATTGTTTTGGGGAGGTTCTGTGGCTTGTGTTATATAGGAGGGCAGATTAGATTAGTGGTTCCCAAACTGGGGTTCGTGAAATGTTGCAGAGAGTTCTTGGGAAAAAATTCCCTAATGGTGGACAGAGCAATCCCTAGGAACCCTGGGCAACATGAGACCAGCAGGCCGGACCCCTTGGACTTCCAAGAGCTTAGCAGATCGAAGCAAGCATATCTATCACACTGAGGAGATTTAAACTTCATGATGTAGAACTGATAAATAAAGTGAACAATTAAAAACAATTTCATTAATGTAACTTCTGTTCACCATTCGCTACACTTGCCTACATTGTAACTTCTGTTCACTGTTTGCCATATTGTAATTCAAACCCCATTTTAAAACACTCACTCCACTTTGTAAAAGCTTCCTCCAACCTTCATTTTTGCAAACCCTGCTGTAATCTTATTAGTTAGTTTAGATGTGTGAATGAGGCATGTATGGATGATGGAATCAACCTCCAGCCCCAGCCTGTCCTGATGAGATAAAGTTCAACTACCAACGGCTGAAGACCTAGACAACAGCCCTAAACAAAGTAAAAAGCATCCACCCTAAAAAGAAAAGGACAAAAGAACAACAGAAGGAAGATCAAAGCCAGGTTCAAGGCTGAAAGTCACACCTGCAATTGACGGGTGATCAATCCAAACCCAAAGGCAGCGTGACACAGCAAGACCTATAGACTTTGAATCCAAACTAAAAGCCTGTAAAAAAGAAGGGTGAGATAAGAGACTTTGGGTAACATTCTGCTGCCAACATGGAGCCAGCCACCTGCTGATTAATTTAACAACAGCAGAATGAAGCAACTCCCATGAACTAACATAGGGAAAAATCCCTATAAAGCTGGACTCTGAAGACTGAGGACTTTGAGTCTATGGTTCTGCTGCCAGCCTCCAGGAGCATCAGGTGCACCTGACCCGGACTCGGCTCCACTCTTGTGTACAGGTTACCTGGCCAGTATTCTGTCACAAGCAACTTTAGGCTGGTAACTATAATATCTATACAGAACTTGTATGAATGATTGTGTGAATGGATATATATATATAGAATTATAGGAATAAGTAACCAAACAAGATTGTTTGCTGTTATCTTTTATTTTATTATGGTATTTACAATAAATGTGACAAATGTCTTGTCCCCTTTAAGATCCTGCTAGTTTTTATTGGTATAACAATGACTCATTATAAGAAATGGGAAGGGAGGTGGATATTTTTTGCTGTTTTTTAAATTATTATGAAGAACAAGTTTAAGCTTTGTTGTCATGTGTGTTTGCCTGCACTGCTCAAGACCTGAAAGCTTATGTAGGAGGAACAATTTGAGTTGGCTTCTTAAATACCTTCATGCAGTTTCACATCTGATACTCCTTGATGAAACGTAAGAGCCTTGTCTTATAACAGGCTTATTCAAAGAGATCTTGGAAGAGTGTTGCCATCTACATAATGTAATAAAAGTATTATAATGACAAATAATAACAGTGTGTAATAAGCATCTCATAAAAACAAATTTTATATTTCCAAGATCACTGCTTTTTATAATTTATAATCAAGTACAAGAGAAAATTCCTGGAAATATTCATTTTCAGGAGGGGGTTCGCAAGCCTTGACATTTTACTGAAAGGTGTTTACAAGTTGTTAAAGTTTGAGAACCACTGGGCTAGATGATCACAATGATCCCTTCTGGCCTTGAATCTATGAATATTACTTTTCCGTGACAACTGCTGTAATTGCCACAAAAATGGAAAGGGAAGGAGGGCCATGAGACCCTCCCATATTAAGACATGGAAATCTCATCTATTAAGACATTTGAAGAAGTCTGAGAATCCAACCCCCAAGGCGTTATATCTTAACAGACTGCTACAATCTACAGTCTGTTTTCCCATTCATTGCTAGCTCTTTTGCACATTACAAACCTAGGTCCTGATTCACAGATGACATGCGCCTGGAACCCGAACACTGCACACATTGCTAACACCAAAATCAAATAATTGAGCATCACTGCAGCTAGGCCACTGTAAGCTCTCTAGTGTAGACACTACAGGAGAGAGCTCTCCCGTCAGCTTAATTACTCCAGCCCCCGTGAATGGCAGTAGCTCTCCCACCAACGTAGCACAGTCCACACTAGTGCTTAAGTCACCATAAATTATGTCTCTTGGGGGGTGGCTAATTCATACCCCTGAGTGACATAACTTATGTCAACTTAAGCTGTAGTGTAGCCATAGCCTTTAGCCACAGGACATTAATTATTTGGATGAGTTCGTTCCCTACCCTCCCCTGCCAGCCAAGTAGTGGCTATTTGATATTTGAATTTTTATATATTGTCATTTTAAATAGGAGGGGAAAGTCTGATCCCTACTTTTTAAACTACATTTAAATTTAACCTTATAGCTGCAGAATCCATCTCACAAATGTGTTAATGCTGAACTATAGCCCTAACCAAGGAAATATTAGGGTAACTGGCCAAGCCAAGTTCTAGCCTAATAGCTCCAAATTACTTAATTATGGGTTTTTGATGATAACTTATTTTTCTTGACTGAGCTCTACAATAGCCATGATTGTATTGGCTGCACTTCCAGCAGTTCTCATTGGCCTGGAGTGGCAAACCGCAGCCACTGGGAGCCGCGATCGGCCAGACCTGCGGATGCAGCAGGTAAAGAAACTGGCCCGGCCCACTGGGGCTTTCCCTATGCAAGCAGCATCCCAAGTTTGGGAAACACTGGTTTAAATGGAGGACCCATCCAAGTAAGTATCACACTAAGGCCCCATGCTGGGTGAGGGGAGATTTACAATGCTAGAAGGAATGCCCTACTAAATCCTTTAGAAACCTTAATCACTGAAGGGTGAGAGAACATGGTATACTCTTGAATACTAATAGCTGCACACCACGCTATTAACTATTTACAATAAAGGTTACTAAAGAGTAAAGAGGAGCACAAGTGCAAGTGACAGCTAGCTGGCTCCACAGGAGACAAGGAGAAACTGAGGGTTGGTTGGTCGGTCGGTCGCTCAGTCCCCTTTAAACCTGCAATTGAGGGGGCCCCCTCAAGGGCATGAAGAGCACAGGTGGATACTGCTGGCTAAAGTGTTCTGATCTCCAGCACACTAGGTTCATGCACACCAGAAGTGGAACACATAATGGATTTGTCTACACTTACAGAGCTGCAGTGGCACTTAGTGAGGATGCTACCTACACCGACAAGAGCTTGTAGACAAGGCCTCAGTGAGAGGCCTCTCACAATGAGAGCTGCTGGGTGCTGAGCACTCTTGAAAATCTGGCTTTTATTTAAATGCCTAAATGGGAGGTGAGTTCTTTGGAAAATCTGGTCCCAAGTGTGGGTGCTGAGCCTTTGAAAATCTGCCCCGTATTAATACAGAATCAACAGGCACCAAAAGTATATAACTTAGAGAAGTTAGGATGGTTAAAAGAATCCCATTTCCATGAACCAAACCAAACTATGCAGAAATCAGAAACAAAATGAAACATAAAGGAGCATGAGATAAAATCCTGGCCCCACTGAAGTCCCTGGCTACCTTACCATTGACTTCAGTGACCTGTAGTGTCTGATGAGGTAACTCAAGAGTTAAACAGAACAACTGGTTCCAGCAAAAGATAAACTACTGCAGAAAACTGCCCTGCTAATAAAGTTACACTTTGCACAGTAAGTTTATGTTCAAAAGAATCCCCTGTATTTTGAGCAACAGAAGCTAAACTCCTCAAGGAATTGTGGTTAGAGATGCCAGCTTGGAATAAATTTGGGCAGAAAAAACAGTCACTGCTAGCCAAGGAAAGATAATTTACTAACTGTGTTGCTAAACAGTCTCAAGAAATATGCCTGATTTTTGTGTGTGTGAGAGAGAGACCAATGGACCAGGAAAAAGGTTTTAAACAAATAAAAAAAAATAAAATAGTCATGGCTTTAGTCAGATACTCTCTGGGTGTATGCTGGAGTTCTTCATCTCCTTTGTCCCATTAGAAAACAATTGTAGGGTGGAATGTGAGAAGGTAGGACATGATGGACATGTCTACACTGCGATGCAAGCCTAGGGTTTGTAGCACTCGAGTTAGCAAACCCTTTAGTTTGTTACCAAGGGCATGAGTATCTATACTCATTTGCAACCCGAGGTTAGGAACAGGGCCACCCAGAGGATTCAGGGGGCCTGGGATCTTCAGTGGCAGGGGGCCCCTGCCGCCGAATTGCTACTGAAGACCAGGCACTTCGGTGGCGGGTCCCGGGGCAGAAGGACCCCCCCACCGCTGAATTCCCGCTGAAGACCCAGAGTGGAAGAAGCTCCGGGGGCCCAGAGTGAGTGAAGGACCCCATTCCAGGGGCCCTGAAAAACTCTCGTGGGGGCCCCTGCAGGGCCCGGGGCAAATTGCCCCACTTGCCCCCCTCTCTGGGTGGCCCTGGTTAGGAATTGTTGAACCCTGGGTCCCAATCTAGGTGTCTCGCGTCTACACTGCATTATGAGGGCCTGAATCCAGCCACCTTCACCTCAGACTTCCTAGCACCCCTCTTAAAATGTGGCCTTTCTAGCCTTGTTCATGGTGCAATGTGGGAAAACCTGACTGTCCACCAAACTTGACTGTCCAGAGGACAAAGAAAATTGGCCCATGGGACTGAGGGATACTTTTAGCAGACTCCCGGAGCATGAATCCACGGAGGCTATGTCTACACTGCAAAGCAACAGGGCTTGAACCTTGGGTCCTGGCTTGACTCAGGCTCAGACCCTGCATCCCTGTGAGATCCGGGGACCCTGGGTCTGAGCTCTGGGTTAGCATGATTTGTGTGTAGATAGAAGGGAGGTTAGGCTTGAGCCTCAGTTTGAACCCTGGGCTTACATTGCAGTGTAGACATATGTTGACTGATATGATGCAAAATCCCCAGGAATTTTAAGCAAGCCCTTATTTTTAAAACACTAATTTTGTAAATTGCTTTAAAAAAATTTTTTCTAGTCTGATCTTCTGTTTGAACCAGGGGAGCTGGGAGAGAAGAAGCTAAATGCCGTTACCAGGTTATGCTGTTGGATGCAGTTATCAGGTTATGTTACCTTCAGGATGCAGCTAGTTATTCATCACCTGCCATTTGGACAGGTGCCCTAGGCTTGAGTTCTGATCTTGGCATGCTTCAGTGCAGTAGGGTAGGAATCTGTTTCTCTATAAGTTTTTGGCTACAAGCAGAGTTTGATGATGTGTCCTAATGATATAAAGCTGGTGAACACTGTCCTGTTTGCAGAGAGTTGAACTTATAGGAAACAGAACAAAGGATTTCAGGGTTTTTGAAACATAAGAGTCTGTTTAAATGAATGTTAAAGGAACTGAGCTGTTGACAGAATAACGTTTTTGTTCCTCAAACCAAAAGATACACAGCAGCCCAGTAAAACCCCTTTAAATATATGAAACTTATTAAAAATAAACTCCCCACGTTGCAAAGATCTGTTCAGAAAGAGCACACTGGGCCATTCCCTCAGCTGATATAAATGGGCAGAGCTCAGTTGGAGCTATTTCACCTGAGGATCTGGCCCACAGTTTCAAACCAAATTGTCCTTCAGTAAACAGCAGAGACCTACTAAAAAGATAGAGTTTTGGAGCAACAAAGTTCTCCTGTGGTATTGGCATCTCCTGGCACCTTGGAATTGGGAAGGGAGCAGGTGGGAGGAGGGAAATGCAAGGAAGAAGAGTTCTCCCTGCTTTGGCAAAAGATATTATCCTCCTCCCTTTTTACATGTTTGCCTGCAATACAGATGAGCTGTTGCTGCTCGTTTTCCAGCATTTTGAAACAGTCAGGCTCCACAGCACAAGGAGGAGAAAAGTGCTGGCCTTTTTAGTGAGCTGACAGTCTTCTCTTCAGGCAACATAATAGTGTAGGCCCCAGATCAGGAAGGCACTAGATCCTGTGCTTAATTTTAAGCACATCCTTAAGTCCCATTGGCTTAAGTGCTGTGCTGAACAGAGATAGACTTAAGCATATGCTTAAGGTTGGGCATGCTTTTAAACGCTTTGTTGAATTGGGGCTCTTTTTTGTCCATTTCCCCATGACCAGACCCTTCAGACTATTTATTTGAGACATTTCATTCATTGCCAATACAGGCAATATTACTACAAGCACAGAATCATAGAATCATAGGACAAGAAAGGACCTCCAGAGGTCATCTAGTTCAGTCCTCTGCACTCATGGAAGGACTAAGTATTATCTAGACCGTCCCTGACAGGTCTTTGTCCAACCTGCTCTTAAAAATCCCCAATGTGGAGATTTCACAACCTCCCAAGGCAATTTATTCCAGTGCTTAACCACTCTGACAGTTAGGAAGTTTTTCCTAATGTCCAACCTAAACCTCCCTTGATGCAATTTAAGCCCATCACATCTTGTCCTATCCTCAGAGGTTAAGAACAACAATTTTTTCCCTCCTCCTTGTAACAACGTTTTATGTACTTGAAAAGTGTTATCATGTCCCCTCTCAGTCTTCTCTTCTCCAGACTAAACAAACCCAATTTTTTCAGTCTTTCCTCAGAGGTCATGTTTTCTAGACCTTTAATGATTTTTGTTGCTCTTCTCTGGACTGTGTCTAATTTGTCCACATCTTTCCTGAAATGTGGCACCCAGAACTGGACATAATACTCCAGTTGAGGCCTAATCAGCACAGAGTAGAGCAGAAGAATTACTTCTCATGTCTTGCTTACAATACTCCTGCTAATACATCCCAGAATGATGTTTGCTTTTTTTGCAACAATGTTGACTCATATTTAGCTTGTGGTCCACTATGAGCCCCAGATCTCTTTCTGCAGTACTCCTTCCTAGGCAGTCATTTCCCATTTTGCACGTGTGCAACTGATTGTTCCTTCCTAAGTGGAGCACTTTGCATTTGTCCTTATTGAATTTCATCCTATTTACTTCCGATCATTTCTCCAGATCATTTTGAATTTTAATCCTATCCTCCAAAGCACTTGTAACCCCTCCCAGCTTGGTATCGTCTGCAAATTTTATAAGTGTACTCTCTATGCCAGGGGTCGGCAACCTTTCAGAAGTGCTGTGCTGAGTCTTCATTTATTCTCTCTAATTTAAGGTTTTGCATTCCAGTAACACATTTTAAAGTTTTTAGAAGGTCTCTTTCTATAAGTCTATAATATATAACTAAACTGTTGTTGTATGTAAAGTATATAAGGTTTTTAAAATATTTAAGAAACTTCATTTAAAATTAAATTAAAATGCAGAGGCCCCTGGACTAGTGTCCAGGACCCGGGCAGTGTGAGTGCCACTGAAAATCAGCTCGCATGCTGCCTTCAGTACACGTGCCATAGGTTGCCTACCTCTGGTCTATGCCATTATCTGAACCACTGACAGTTTCCTATACCCAAAAGCTCCCATTCCCATTGGTATCAATGGGAAGTCCATGGACAGATCTAGGACATTCTAATAGTAATAATAATAAAATAGCACGTTTCTTCCCCAGCACTCAAAGCATTGTCCAAAGGTGGGCTAGCACTATTATCCCCATTTTAGTGACGGACAAACCGAGGCACAGAAAGGTGAAGTGGCTAGTCCAAGGTCACACAGCTAGTTAGAGCTGGGAACAGAACCTAGCTTGATGTCCTCTTCATTGCACCATGCTGTCTCTCATGATGGCATAGCAGCGTTGAAAGATGTGAGTGGAGGGGAGGCCAGTTAGGTGGTAGGTGGCTTTAGGGCTTGTCTGCAATTGAAAGTTAATTCAGATTAAGGTGGGGTGTGAATTCCTGAGTAACTCCATGTGTAGATACACTTATTCTGGAATAAGAGGACTTGTTCCTCTTTAATTTAATCTGCTTTGTGAATTAAGTGGATTAAGCTAAACAGGAACAAAGGCACTTTATTCCAACATAAAATTGTCCACACATAGCTATTCAGTAATAACTCCAGGTGTAGACAGCTGTCATATATCCTGATGTATATCTGAGAGTTGGACAGTAGATTTTAATGTCAGAAACACTGTGGTTCTGATCAAGGAATAAGTAAACCCCTATGGGTTTTCATGCAAAGTTAATCCTACTTTATTTCTAGGTTAGCTAGCATTGTTCCCTTGTATGCAGTATTTTACAGTTTATTATTCATCATGACAGAACAAAAGGAAGGGGTAACAGAGACACATGCATGCACAATCCTGTCAGCTGTTAGGGTGATGCAGAATGAGGACACTAGATTAATCTCAGACCTACATTGTAGATCTCTCTTATCCAGTAGAGAGCTCTACTACTTTACTTCTTTTACTGTATTATGAACCTATTGTAGTAAAGTGCTTCTGACAGGTGCCAAAAGATCGTAATAGATAAACAGCCTGCTGCCTCTCCCTACATACTCTGTTAACAGAGCTGGTGAAAAAAATACAGTTTGACTTCCGTGGACAAAATGTCAAATGAAATTATCTCATTCAAGAAGTTTTGCTGAAAATGTGAATGGAAAAAAGTCTAAAGAAACTGGAAAATTTTCATTTCATTCTGAAACTTTTGTTTTGGTTTCCAAATCAAAACCAATAATTCAAATCAAAAGGAGATGAAATAAACATGCAGAATTTCATCAAAATTTCATTGTCTTTATGGAACATTTAAATGTTAATGAAACTGCATTTTGGGGTGGAAAAAAATGGTAGAAAGATGGTAACTGGCTGTAGCTGCTAGAGGTTGCCCAGCTGGTTTCTTTGATTCACACAGATATGCTTAATATATGGAGCTATACCTATCTCATAGAACTGGAAGGGACCCTGAAAGCTCATTGAATCCAGGCCCCTGCCTTCACTAGCAGGACCAAGTACTGATTTTTGCCCCAGATCCCTAAGTGGCCCCCTCAAGGACTGAGCTCACAACCCTGAGTTTAGCAGGCTAATGACCAAACCACTGAGCTACCCCTCTCCCACAAACACAAGTGAATGGGCTCACCACGGGGGTCAAAGAGGTGAATGTTATGGCCTGTGCTTTCCAGGAGGTCAGACTAAATGATTATTGGTCCCTTCCGGCCTTAATCAGAGAGGGAAAATATCCTTTAAAACAGATGTGATGCTTAAATATAATTATATGCTGTTGCACATAGTGTGATGCACAAGAAAACAGTGGCATTTCACATTTTGGCTGTTTGTCACCCACTTTGATGGCTTATGTTGCACATTGACAGATTGGAAGGTTTACAGGTAGATTGTAATGTTACTATGTTTCTGAATCTTCCTTCTTGCCACGAATTTTCTCTCTCTCTCTCTGCTTCTAACCTGGCTGCAAATATGATGAAAATACATATGCACTAGTCATCTGAAATATTATGAATATTGTCTAGGCAGTTTTATTTCCTTGTGGAATTTTCTAACAACACTGACTGCTCTCGGCTTCTTTAATTTATCTCTGCCTTGTATTCCCTGTATGATCCTGATCATGATTTGTTCTAGTGATCAGTTCTCCTCTAACCACCCTGCTTTCATACTACTTCCTTGCAAGATTCCATTTTTGTAGCCATAGGAATGTCATATCCATTGTCCAGTGCATCTGTATTCCAAATAGATATGTATACAATAATTGCTGTGTGATACTATTTATTTGTTTAATCAGCAAAGACGGGCCTATTTTATTAAAGTAGGTCCCAGAACATTAAAATTCCTAATTCAGAAAAGACTTCCCAGAAATGTACAATTTCTTTTATTGAGGAAAATAATGTAACGCCCATGTTGGGCTCTCAGTCACAATGTATTAGTACCGTATGGATGCTAATGGATTGCAGCCTACTACCCAACGCATTGTGGATTACAGTACGATAAACTCCATGTACACAGGAAAACTTCATAAAGCCGAAACAGGCTTTAGCAGGCCTTGAGTGCTAGTTACTAATTTTATTATAGCTACCTTCACACACCTACCCTAATTAGAGTATGGCTTCCAGGTGAACTACTTAGATAATGTTTTCACCCCTATGGGTAAGGTAATATCTTTTTATAGGACCAACTACTGCTGGTGAGAGAGACAAGCTTTCCAAACTTAGGGCATGGCTACACTTGCAGATGTACAGCACTGTGAGTTAAACCAGCATTTGGAGACTGCAGCAGGGAAAATGCTGCCCTGTTAGCTGCAAGCACACTGGCGTGGCCACATAAGCAGCTCTTGCAATGCCTCAAAGAGCAGGGCATTGTTGTAGCTATCCCAGTGTGCAAGTGGCTGCAATGTGCTTTTCAAATGGGGGGGCAGCAGAGTGTAACTGGGAGTGTGTTGTGTGTAGGTGTTTTCGGGGGCTAAATGTGTGTCAGCATGCTGTCTTGTAAGTTCAGACAGCTGCAGACCCCGTTACCTCCAGCCTCTCTCTCATACACAAGCAAGCAGCATTCCACGGCAATGGTTGCTTTGTCCTGCAGCAGATAAGCATGCCGGCTGTCAGAAACGGAGCTTTAAAAGGGCATATCCACATTCCTGTAGCCAATTTCAAAACAATGAGAAGAGTGGCTACTTGACTTCAGGAGATTATGGGACGTTTCCAGAGGCCAATCACAGTGCAGTAATGCAACACCTCACTCACACTGATGCCTGGGCATTTCAGCCAGGGCACAGCAAGCTTTATGCTTTTCATGGAGGTGGATTACCAGGAGCACTCCAGCTGCAGAGTCCAGGCACTCTATGTGCCTTGCCAGTGTGGACACATCAGGAGTTAGTGCGCCCGGGGCTGCTTTAATGTGCTCTAACTTGAAGGTGTAGCCAAGCCCTGACACAAAGCTCTTCTTCAGGTCACCTTTTATTTAGCAGCAACACTCAGACTATGGCCTTGGCTACACTGGTGCTTTACAACGCTGCAACTTTCTCACTCAGGGGTGTGAAAAGCATACCCTTGAGCGCAGCAAGTTACAGCACTGTAAAGCACCAGTGTCAGCATGGCTCCCAGCACTGTAAGCTAATCCCCACGGGGAGGTAGAGTACGTGCAGCACTGGGAAAGTTCTCTCCCAGTGCTGGCGCTGCGACCACACTCGCACTTTAAAGTGCTGCTGCAGGAGCGCTCCCACGGCAGCACTTTGAAGTTGCAAATGTAGCCATACCCTATGTCTACATAATAGCAGCTGCACCACTGTAGCACTTCTGATGAAGACGCCCTAAGGCTATGTTTACATTAGCCCTTTTGTCAGTATAACTTATGTCACTCAGGGGTGTGAAAAAACACCCCTCTGAGCAACATAAGTTACTCCCACAGAAGCACCGGTATGGATGGCACTATGTCGACAGGAGATGCTCTCCTGCCTATATAGCTACCACCGCTCAACAGAAGGACTCTCCCACTGGCATAGAGCAGCTACACAAGCGATCTTACAGCAGCACAGCTGCATCGGTACAGCTGTGTTGCTGTAAGATCACTAGTGTAGACATGGCCTAAGCTGATGGAAAAGAGCTCTCCCTTCGGCTTAATAGCTAGTGCCTCTTGTGGAGGTAGGAGTTATGTCAGCAGGAGAAATTCTCCCACTGACATAGTGCTGTCCACACTGGTGCTTAGGTCAATATAACTTACATCAGTCAGGGGGTGGATTATTCAGATCCCACCCTGAGCAACACATGTTATACCAAAGCAATTTGTAGTGAAGACATAGCCTGAGTTAGTTTCCCAGAGCTGAAGAAGAGCTCTGCGTAAGCTGGAAAGCTTTTTTCTCTCACCAAACAGAAGCTGGTCCAATAAAAGATTATCTCACCCACCTTCTTTCATTATTTTTTCACTCACACACGCTAACAATGAAAACTGACTGGTCAGTTTGACTTTCTGGGTTGTCTGCAGAGGGGAATCAGAGAAAAGTCTAAAAGTAGTAGCTAAAGAACCATTGTATTGGAACAATACCTGATTGTTTGGGTTGCAAACACACAACATAGAAACATTTAAGTCCCAACAAAACATTATTGATTTTAGATTGTTTCATTCTGTTCCCAACCCCATTTACACAGATCTAATTCTGGGGTTTTTATGGATACCTGACAGTTTCCCTTCAAATAATTAAATATTTCTGTCACAGGAAATTTCAACTGCTAATAGAGATACAGCAAGGGCTATTTTAAAGATAATTAGCAAAAGAAAAATTGTGTGCTTTAATTTACTTCTTTATTGTGTATAAAGAAGGATTAAAACGTTTTTCCTCACCCTTCTCCTTATTTTTTAATATTGGAAATCAAGCCTTAAAAATATCTGAAAGACTAATTACCTGGAGAACATCAGAAGAGCCAAGGGAGTTAAAGTTGTCTAAGAGGGGAAGGAATTTTAAATTAGACTATTTAAAACTGTCTTTTTGTATGTAACTTCAATCATGAATAAATACTTTGGAAAAAGCAAGCCTTTGCTAAGGATTCAAATACCTTCAACAAACATACTGAAGGCCCTAGAAGTCCACCACCAAAAGCAAGGAAGAACATTCCTCACACTTTTAATACAAAAAGCAAACAGAAAAAAATCCTTTCAAATGACCTTTATTGTACAAAATGAATAAATTTGAGAGCACAAGCCCAATTTTAAAAAATTCTTTGCAAATTATTTTTAAATTAAGCTTATACACAGATATCTTTTTAAAGAGTACCAGGAGAAATGAAATCCTGTTACCCTACACCCTGCGTTAGAGGAGTCAAAAGCACAACTGCACTCACAGGTCTCAAGGGATTGAAAAGAAGAGGGTATTTGCTACCAACCACCTGCACTGACATAAGGCCTCACACACAAAAATCTCTAGCTCAAATTAAGTGTTGCTTTAAATCCAAGCTAGCTGGCCACCCAGGGAGCGCTGCTGATGCTTGAGTTAGTAATGCAACTCTGTGCAGATAATACAGTCACTCTGTACAGCTTGCAGTGTGATTGCTCTCACTTGAAGGAGGCTAACTCTACAGGAGTTAACTGGAGCGTAGCTAACTCGAGAAAGCACTGCAGTGAGGACAGCCCATATAGTCACAGAAAAAGTAGCCTCCCTCATTCCCTATCTCACGTATGCCATCTCCTCACAGCCGGTGTCTCAGCCTGGCCCCCTCCAGCTCTCAAGGTTCCTCAGTTGGAGTAACAGCAATAATCCTGAGCCAGGCCTCTGCAACCCTTCACTGAGTCCCTCGGCTACTGCTAGCTCCAGCGGGTTCCCCGCCAGCCATACCAGTAGGGTTACCCCAAGAGGCGCCGCTCAGAGGACAAGCCAGGGCCTGCAGCTGCCTGGGCAGTTTCCTGGAAGAAGAAGTTTTCCAGTGGGAGGAGACACAGGAACGCTGCTGTAGCCACAGGAGACGCAGGAGCCCGCTCGACAAGGAGCCTGCTCGGCTTCCCACGGCGGCGGCGCCCCGCCAACCTGGGCGGGCTGAGCCTCAGGCCCAGCGAAGCGGAGAGGCCTCCTGACCGACAGCGGGCCCGGGCGCATCACCACCCCGTGGTGCGGCATGTGCCTGACAAGTATCACCGCACCCAGCCCCTCCCCCAACCACACACACACACACACACACACACCAGGGGTGCCGGTGCCACCCCTCCCCCAACTGCGCATTTCCCCTCCCCCCGAGAGAGGGAGCAGCCGCGGGGGGGGGGGGCTGCTGCGAGGGCACCGGGACTGACACCCCCGCCGGGGGGCGGCGCCACTCACCGAAGTCCAGGAACTGCTTGATGGAGAGCGGCGAGGGGGAGAAGCGCGAGTAGTGCTCGATCTGCTTGGGGATGGGGCTCTTCAGCAGCGCCCCGCACAGCCGCATGGTGCGCCGCTCCCCGGGCCCGCCTGCGCGGCTCGGCCGGGCTAGTGAGCGGGGGTCGCGGGCAGCTTCCCCCCTCATCCGGGCAGCAGCGGGGCGGCTCCGCCTCTCACCGGCAGCCAACGGGCCGGCTGCTGGGACGGGAGGCCCGGCGACAGCACCTGGGGCGCACGCGCGCACGCGGCCTAGGCACTGCGCAGCCGGCAAGCGCCGGGCCCCGCCCCCATCACCCAGCGCGTGAGCCAACTGTCCCGGCATGGGCCGGGGCTGGCGGGGGCGTGAGGTTGGCAGGAGGCAGTGTAAGCGGCGCGCCGGCCCAGACAGCCGAGGACACACACTCCTCTCTCTTCTCTCTCTCTCTCTCTCTCACACACACAGCAACACCTGCATGTCCCTCCGTGGCACAGGGGAGAGACTCCCACCCACTCACAGCAACACCCTGGATGCCCCTCTGGCACAGAGGGAGAGACTGTCACACACACTCACACAACACCCTGCATGTCCTCCTGGCACAGGGGAGAGACTGTTCACACACACTCACAGCAACACCCTGCATGTCCCTCCTGGCACAGAGGGAGAGACTGTCACACACACTCACAGCAACACCCTGCATGTCCTCCTGGCACAGGGAGAGAGACTGCACACACACACACACAGCAAAAGCTTGCATATCCTCCTTGGCACATGGGAGGAGAGGAACTCACACATACACACAGCAACACCCTGCTGTCCCTCCTGGCCACAGGGAGAGACTCCCACACACTCACAGCAACACCCTTGCAGTGTCCCTCCTGGCACAGAGGGAGATGACTGTTCCACACACTCACAGCAACACCCTGCATGTCCCTCCTGGCACAGGGGAGAGACTGTCACACACACACACACAGCAAAACCTTGCATATCCCTCCTGGCACAGGGAGAGAGACTCACACATACACACAGCAACACCCTGCATGTCCCTTCTGGCACAGGGGAGAGACTTGTCAAACACCCCCTTTGCCTCCCCCACAGAAGAGAAAACACTTGTTACAGGCCCAGCAACCACTCTCACATCCACAGCAGGGGAACCACTGAATGAAAATACACCCAGCAAAACTCTCTTCTCTTCCTCCCTCCCTCCATCAGACAGGAGAACAGTCTGTACCACATCCTTCACCCCCACACAGGGAACTAAGTAACATGTTCACTGCCAAAAAAAAAACCAACAGTGTGTTTTTATATAAAGATGTTTAATGGTGTAAAATCCCAGTGGAGACAAAGCATTGATAGTTTTACCTAATATAGCCTGGTGTCAGTGTAGGTTGACCTCAACTAGCTACATCTAGGTTAAAAACTACTTGTGATTTATCTCCATTGATCTTGTTTCTAGAGTTAGGTATCTCAATGTAAAATGAACCTCTTTTGCAGTGAAAAAGCCAGAGACTGTAAGGTCTTGTGATCTGGGTGTAATAGTGTATTTTTAACCCATGTTAAGGTAACTCCTGTTAGAATTATAATGTAGATAAAGTAAGTTGTAGTTTCAACCCATATTACCTGGTCAAGGAAAACCTTCACATCCCCCAACTAGGCATGCCCCCCTGGACCAGCGTAGATAGGTTAAAACTATAACTGCTTCATTAGGATTTTAACATGGCTTAAATACCGTTTTTCCTAGTGAAGTCACAGCCTAACTCACCCAGTAATATGGCCCATCTCCACATAGGTGGGGACACTAACACATACAGTAATATCCACCTGAGAGAATATAATACAGCAAAATCTTCTAATCTGAGGGACAAAGTGAGGAGCACACATGCAGCTTTCACATTTGTCCATGCTAAGGCAATCTGTCCACGTGCATAAAAGGTTAGGATTATCAAGTGTAGAAAGGTGACAAATGTTACTGTCTCTTTTAGCCATACATAGCAAAAAGACTTCTGAGTACTGGCAGGAGACCTAGCCTAGAGTGACACTATTAATAGCAACTGCATAGGTAAGAGTGGGAGCTGATGAATTAGGTGTTAGATAGTTGGGAGTCATTTTATCTTGGTGGGTTGTAGCAATGAGTTGGGCAGGAAGGAGCACCGATCTTTTGTGGGAGTGGGAAACTATTAATGTAGGTGGGTATATTAGTCTGGACAGAGCAATTAGGGGCTAAATTTAGTATCAAAGTAAGCATTAACTTCAGGGCGGGAAGTGAGAGAGCAAAAAGTTTGAGGCAATGTTATGGGGAGGAAAGAGAACAGCCAGATGTAGTGCAAAAGAGAGCGAGAGAGAAAGAAAAGATTTGGGCCAGCTGATGCTATACAAAGAGAGGAAGTTGAACACACCAGCATACAGTACTCACTTATTAAATGAAATCTTGGAACCTGTACCTTTAATTTATGGTGCAATCTGGTCCTTCACAATAAAGCATAATTTATTGATATGCAGGGAGAGGGCTGCTCCATAGCTAGTGTATCAGATGTAATCTTTACACTCTTTAGAGCCCTCATACGTACAGACTATTGTCAGTGTATGCTAACACAAATGAAGCATTACAGGTCTGTCGCAACTTTAAATTGCAGTGGAGCCCTTTAAATCCCACCCGCAGCTCCGGCGGCTGGGCCAGGGCGGCATTTAAAGGGCTTGAGGATGTAATTTTGAGTATACGTGGTTTTTGCTTTACACGCTAACCACGGAATGGAACCCCCACGTAAGATAAGACTTGCCTGTAACTGTTATTATGTCACAGTAGCACTTGGATGCTTCAACGGTGACCAGGATGCCATCATGCTAGGCACTGTACAAACACATCGTAAGAGAAAATTCCAGCTGCAAAAACCCTCCATCTAAATAGGTAAGACAGGCAGAGGATGGGAAGGGAAAGAAAGGCAAAATGATTTGCCCATGGTCACAAAGCACATCAATGGCAGAGCTGAGATAGAAGCCAGGTGCCCTGGGTAGCGTAACATCCACTGAACTAAGTTGCCTGTGTAGTAATGCCTGAGGCTATCCAAATATTCTTTAAAGTTTTTGTATTTTTTTCTTTTTCTTTTTGAAAAGCCAAATCCCAAAGCTTTGATTGACTTCAACAGACTCAAAATTTACCCCCTAGTGTGCCTACAATAATTTTCTAAGAAATGTTTGTTTCAAAGGTAATTTTCTTCTTTAACCATTTCACTACTTTGCATTTTGTGTTATTTCTGCCTACACTTCAGAATTGCTCATTCTTTTTCTAGCCTTTGCAAGTGGTTGGTTATTTCCTTAATATACTATAATAAAATAATGAAATAATTTTAATTCCAAGAAAGATATTTATGTCTCTTCTCTTGGAGGTATTTGAATGTTCGTGTCTGAGAGCATTATTGAGAGAGACTTAGATTGTGGGACTGACAGGAGAACAAAAAGGCAAGGAAAATTGGCGGGTGTCACTAAACATCCTGAACGGCAATCCATATAGGTAGTGATAGGGAGATGTCATAATAATAACAGGTGTAAGAAAGGGACAAGCTTCTACTCAGATCAGGTATGTCTTGTGCACTGAACTTGGACTCCAATCCTGTAAACGCACGTGATTAACTGTAAGCATATGCATGTTTGCAGAATCAAAGCCACATTGCACACCTGGGTATATACTAGATAAATAGTCTTGCAGAGAATAGGGACTTGATACTGCTCCAGATGAGGTAATTATAATTTTGCCACTACTCAAAAACAGATTCATTGCATGCTAGTGTGTCTTCAAATTTCTAAAATGTTACCTTCTCTGTCTACCTCACAGGGAAAATACAAGTCCATGTATAGTCCAAGAACGTGATTGCTTTTTGTTTCACTTTAAGAACTTAAAAGTTCAGGAATTCAAAGTTCCAATTCAGGAAAGCACTTAAGTGTATATTTAAATCCTATTGACTTCAATCAGCCTTAAACACAAATGCATGTGTTTTTCTGAACGGAGAGGCTTTCCTGAATCGAGGGCCAGAATTCTGCAGTGGTTTAAGTCAGAATTCTGCAACCATTGTCTAAAGATTCTGCAGTACTAAACTAGCAGTTTTGAACCTCACTCTAGAAGTCATAAAAAGTATTATTTTTCCAGCACCAAGTGATTAAATGTGTTCTTTAGGCAGACTGTGTCTCACTAACATAAATATCACAGATTTTTCTGAAGAATTCATGCAGAAAGATAGAACTCTGACCCCTCAAGGAAAACCAAGAAATTAGAACAGACAGTGCCATAAACTTTTTTCCTTTATTTTATAATATGACCCTCAGTTGTCTTAGCCTTGGCGAAAATCACACCTGCATTTAGTATTTTATAACATGTTATTTATATATTTAGAACAGAAAGAAAAGTTAACTTTGTGTGTTGAGAGGCCAAGGGGTTGATATAATTTTCTTCCAGTGTTTCTTAATACGTTAATATTTATACCAATACATAGTTTATATCTTCAAAGCATTATTCATTAATGCTTATAATAAGGGAAATAGTATTACCCCATTTTATTCACTGGAAACAGAGAGCCTCATTCTCTCCAGTCTTTCGTCATATATAGTCATAGTAGTGATAAAATGGTACTGTTCTAATTTGGTAGTTTTTACATCCCCTTTGCACATGTGTAAATGGCTATCTATGGTCTGAGATAATGAACTATCCACCTCATAGCAGAATCCACTCAGAGAATTTGTGAGTTGCCATGGGCCAACAATGATTTAGTGTCATAGATATGATTAGAACTAAGGCAGTTTGATGCAGTTACATGCTCTGTTCTCCAGACCATGCTGCCTCCTTCAGGAAGGATTACAACAATGTAAATATCAACCTGTTTTTTTTTTTAATCAAATATTCATTATTATTTATTCTATACATTCTTGCTGTATCTTTCTTGGCTCTACTAAACTGGTCCCCAACCTTTTTGTGGCTGGTAGCACATTCATGTTTTCAGAAGAGTGTCGCGGGCATCAACAATTTTTCAAGGCTTATTTTGTATTTGTACATTAAATAATATGAAAAACATCACATTTAATATTACATAATATATGAATCCATAAAATAAAAAGGGTAATTTTACATGTAAAAGGTATTAATTAAATTATTCAGCAATTACTCTTTCACCTTACCATGTGAATTTGCTCTTTTTTATCTACCTGGAAGAAAAATTAAGGAGTTTTTACAAAACAAATATCATAAACAATTTTAATCTTATTTATTTTTAAAAAGTAAAACATTGTTAAACTGCTGGTCCAAATATATTTATTATTCTTACTTTAACATAGAATGAAGCCTGCAGCCCTGAAGTTCTGTCCCCGGCAGGTGCAGGGCCATGGTTTCTCTCCGGCTTAAGCCGCGGCCCTGCACCTGCCGGGGACTGAGAACACCAGTGCCCGCAGCCTGCAGCCCCAGAGAAGCCGGAGACAAGCCATGGCCCTGCACCTGCCAGGGACTGAGAACAACAGTGCCCGCCGCCTGCATCTCCGGAGAAGCCGGAGAAAAGCCTCAACCCCACGCCTACCAGGGACAGAGAACACCGGCACCTGCAGCCTGCGGGCCCCTGAGTTCTCTGTCCCCAACGGGCGCGGGGCCGTGCCTTCTCTCCCCTGCTGGGCACTAGGTGGGCACACATAAATGTCCTGGTGCGTGCCATGGTGCCCATGGGCACCACGTTGGGAACCACTGCTCTACTAGGTTTTACTGTTTGCCTCTAAACTAGAAATTTGTGCCTCTACCTCTGACAAATTTATTGGCACAAATATTTGTCGAAGAATTCATGAGAGTAGAACTAATTACCAAGATTAGAAGATCCTTAACTAAGGGACCATGTCTTCCTCTATGCTTAGGTAGGGCCCCCCATGCTGATAGGTGCCCAATAAATATTAATAAATAATTACACATCTTCCAAGTACTTTGGAATGTTTGAATAGCCTTGTTTATGACCTCTGGTCTATTACACTTTTCATCTGTTCCTCATCCCTAGCCACATGGTCTGATTCTTCCTCTCACCGTGCTCCATAGTTTGCTTTTAGCGAGGGACCTCCAGTGCCCTAGCTATAGTGGCTGGACTGAATGGTCATTTAAACTATTCATAGACCTAAGATATCCCATTCTCTGCAGCAAGTAAAGTGATACGTAGACATGATGTGTTCAGAATAGAATATATTTGTGTGATGCTAGCAGACCAGGTGCCAGCTCATGCCAAACAACCCCTAGGCCTCAACCGAACTCTGACCAATACATAGGTGGAAAACAGTCTGACCGTTCTTATGTTCTTTTGGTCCACCCATCTCCCAGCCAGCAGTTGTCAGACAGCTTCCTTTTCCTCCCAAAATCTTTCTTTTAAGGACCACCAAAGGGAGTGATGGGTGGAATAGCTCATCCCAACATTCTTTTGTCCACCAATTAAGTCTAATTTCCGTTATACTGATTTTGGTCCTTTGATTTCTGATGTTACCCATACCCTCCCTATTCCCTACCAATGGCTCAAGGCGTGACCCAGTCAATTTAGACACCCCACCACCACCCTTTCCCTTCCAAGGGCTCAGGGCATAAGGCACCTACCCTTACTCCCAGAGCTCAGGGAGCAACCTGGTCAATTTAAGTACCCACCGTTACCCACAGGGCTCAGGGATCTAGGCACCTGCGAGACCTTTTCCCAATGAAAGAGTCTTACACAGCTGTGCTTTAAACATCTATTTATTAGCAAGACACACAGAATACACATGCCAAGCAAATCTCTTATTCTCACCACTCCCAATATACATCTGATGGCCAGTCAGGATTCACTTGTCTGGGGGTTCCTGGTGCTCTTACACATCATGGTCGTGTAGGGTATTATGTCTTGCAGCTTGTTGTTGTACTGCAGTCCGGAGCTGATTCCCAAAGAGCATAATTTTTCATTTACATTAAATAGGTAAAACTAATTACCTCTTTCAAATTTACGAAACTTCTCACATTATCCCACATCCCTAAGGAAAAAAAAATGTAACCAGTCACACTGGCATCTATATGTCCTCCTTCCTGCCCAAGTTTTTTTACAATTTATCTTTCATGCCCAATTGTCACTTATTTGTGACCTTCTGTGTTTGTGCTGATGGTCAGAGCCTATCTTACCATTTGTTGAGTGTCTCTGTATCCTTCCTAAAATTTCCCAGTGCCTGGATGTCTTTACTTTACAATCCTTTATAACAACAATAGTGCTGCTCAGAACCCATCAGCCACCTGCTGATCAGCCCCTCCCCAGGGCCTCCCGCCGCCACTGATCAGCTGTTTGGCAGCATGTGAGAGGCACTGGGAAAGGGAGGAGTGGGGACAGGAAGAGGCAGGGAGGGGATGGAGCCTTGGGAGAGGGGGCGGAGCAGGGACAGAAAGAGGTGGAGCGAGGGTGGGGCCTTGGGGGAAGGCATAGAGTGGGGGCTAGGCCTCGGGGGCAGAGCAGGGGTGGAGCACTCCTGGGGAAAGCTGAAAGTCAGAACCTGTGCTTGGTGGTAATAACGCTTGTTAGGGACGTTCCTAAGGTGGGCATGCTCTATCACAAGGGTAGGCAACCTATGGCACGCATGCCAAAGGTGGCACACAAGCTGATTTTCAGTGGCACTCACACTGCCTGGGTCCTGGCCACCAGTCCGAGTGGCTCTGCATTTTAATTTAATTTTAGATGAAGCTTCTTAAACATTTTAAAAACCTTATTTACTTTACAGACAACAATAGTTTAGTTATATGTAATAGACTTATAGAAAGAGACCTTCTAAAAATGTTTAAATGTATTACTGGCACGTGAAACCTTAAATTAGAGTAAATAAATGAAGACTTGATACACCACTTCTGAAAAGTTGCTGACCCCTGCTCTATCAGCAGCAGCAGAGCATTCTTTTTTTCAGTTTTAGTGGTGAACTCCCTGAATTTCACCCAAGCCTGGTTTAATATGCGGGGAGAGGGGTGGTGATTAGGTCCCAGGCCTACACTGGTGCCACTTTTCTCTTGTTTACTGTTCATGATCATAAAACAGTCCCTTACTTATATCAGTTGGCCTTTTTGTCTGGACTAATGCAGTCTTTCTGGAGCCTTTTTGCACCTTTTCCTATCAACATTTATTGTTATAGGTTATTGTGACATTTTTGAACTCTCACTTATTTCTCACAATTGAGCTCATAATGAGTGTAAATGTGTGGGCCCCATTATTACAGCATAATACAAGTGTGCACAGTCTATTAGCTTTTCAACCACTGTGTTGTCCAGTTCTCCTCTGAGGAGGGATAGATGACATCAGTTAAAATGCTAATGGTCAGTCTCCTCTCACTGGGCAGCTCTGTAATAAGAGTTCCAGTTTTACTTATGATCTCACCAGCAGTACCACACTGGGCATTTTTAATACCAAAAAGGCAACTCCTCTAGTATATCTTTGGCCTAACCTTTTTCTCATTATCTGTCTACCTTTTTATGGAGGATCTTGACAAATCGGGCCAAATCTTGTTCATCTTATTCATATAGTCCCATTGATTTCAAAATGGTGAGTTTTAGAACCTACACAGCACTTTACAGAGGAGTTGTGATAATTGTTAACGTTTGTAATGTAGGTTCGTATTATCCCATTTTACAAAGGGGGGAAATGGGGCACAGAGAGGTTAAGGCCAACATTTTCAAACTTGAGTAAATGAAGTTAAGCATCTGACTATATTTAAACATCTAAACAAAAGTGACCTTATTTTTAGAGGTGCTGAGCACTCATAGTTCAGACTGAAGTCATTGGAAGCTTTGACTCATCAGTAGTTTAGATTTAGGTACCTACGTTTAGATATCCAGGTTTGAAAATTTTGTCTTATATGATTTGACAAAAGGCCACAGAAGGGGTCAGTTTCAGAGCAGGGATTACTCCCCTGCTTAGTTCTCTTGCACTTTTAAGCTAAATCTCTTTTTATACATAGGTCATGCTAGCTACGCAGCAGAGGACTTGGCTCAGTCGCAGACAGCTGTCTGATAGTGACTTTTCAATAATACTAATGTTCTTATAGCCATGTTGGTCCCATGAGGTGGGTGAAGTAATATCTTTGATTAAACCAATTTCTATTGCTGAGACAGACAAGCTCTCAAGCTTACACAGAGCTCTTCTTCAGGTCTGGGAAACATATTTCAGAGTGTCACAGCTAAATACAAGGTGGAACAGATTGCTTAGCATAAGTGTTTAATACATATTTCAAGGGACAATTCATGGTGAAGTGGCCTGTTAACACCTCTCCAGTCATAGGGGGTAAAGGAAGGCAAGAGGCAGCTGCAGGGAGGGGGGGTTGTTAGTACTAGTGTCATTTACAGGAGTCCAGGCAGCACTGTGAAATGACTGGGGCTCTTCTCAAACATCGACAGACCTATTGCTATTGGTTTTGCAGTCTCCAAAGGCAGGACTGGGCTTTGTGTGGGGCAACCTGGGAGACCACTCAGGGCACCATGGTTCAGGGGGTGCCATGCAGCAGCACAGAGATATGCACTGCCAGAGTAGCTCCACAAATTCACAGAAGAGACATGTGGGGGAGCACCCAGATTTCTCTCTGCTTCCTCCTGGCAGAGGAACATGGAGTGGGGGGGTCAAGAGTGGTGATTCACAGGTACTGCTCCCCCATGTTCTTCTGTGCCCCCCTAGGGGTTTATGAGGTGGGGAGCAAGGAGCAGCACCAAGCACTCCATGCATCTAGTTCACTTTCCCCATCTGAGCTATGCTGTGAAGTAAGTAAGCATCAGGAACTGCTGCTCTCCTGCCTTCCCCTTACACAGCTCAGATGAGAAAAATGATCTGGATGCAGGGAGCCCATGGCTATCTTGGGAAGAAAGAGGGCCTGAAATGTACTTTTAAAAAATGAAAGCTGAGATTCTTTGTATAGGAGTCCTCTGAGGTTTATCTCCCAGATAGTGGGAGAACCTGACCACACCCAGTTACTTGCACTGGGAGGCTCCTGCAGAGCCCCTAGTTCCTTCCTTCTTACATAGGCCCTTACCCATTGCAGGCCTTCCTAAGTCTCTCCCGGGGAGTTTACTGCACTCCACATAGGTTCAGGGTGAAGACCTTCTCACTGGGAGGTCCTCCTGTGGTCACACCAGCAGTCACCTGATTAGCAATCCTGCTACTGCTCCTCCCACTCCAGCTGACTGCAGTCTCCTCCTTTTAAAGGCCTCCTGTGTATCATACATGACTAACAAGGCCAGAAGCAGTACCGGATTTACAATGGCATCAGGCCCAGAGTCAGAAGGGGCCCTGGTCAGCCCGATCCCCCAGCCAGCTGAGCCGACCAGGAAAGCTGTCCCTGTGTGCCCCGCCTCTTCCCAACCCTGCTCCACCTCAGCCCAGCCCAGCCCTGCCCCACTCCACCGCTTCCCTTGAACAATGTCCTGGCGGACTGCAGTAGGGGTCAGGCCTGGTCCCAGCCCACTCCGTGCCACCGGTGAGTGCTGGGGGGGGCAGTTCCTCCCTGTCCCCCAGTCCCAAGGCTGGGAGCCAGGAGAGCAGAGTGGAGCCGGCTGGAGCTGGGTCACTACACTTCCCACTACCCCATGAGTGCGTTCTCGGCCGAACCTGTGGATGCAGCACATAAACCAGCCCGGCCTGCCAGGGGGCTTATCCTGGTGGGCCACCTGCCAAAGGTTGCCGATCCCTGGATAAATAAGGATCTGGATACTGTTCCAGATGGGGTAATTTTTATCCATCCCTGGATAAAAGCCTTAGCTGCCAGACTCTCACACATGTGACTGGTCTTTACTCATGTGAGCAGCCCCACAGAACAAGTCAGTTTTGGCTACACATGCTCATTCTTATAGTCTTTTGTGGCCTCTTGTACGCTAGAAATTGGTCGGTTTAACTATGTCAGTCGGTTGTGAAATATCCACCCCCCTAAATAGCACTGTTAAGCCAACCTAAGTCCCCATGTAAACAGCACTAGGTCAATGAAAGAGTTCTTCCGTTAACCTAGCTACCTCCTCTTCGGGAGGTGGATTACCTACACTGATGAGAGAACCTGTGCCAGCGGCATTAGTAGTTTCTACACTGAAGTGTGCCACAGAGAAATTACATTTCCAAATCATGTTTTACAAAATGATAGAAAGACAGCCACTATATAGAGAAACTAGTATGAGTATAGTTCTTTACACTTCAGATGCACATAGTATATCATAATGCTGATTTTTCTCAATAATATATAAAGGCAAGGGAGGAAATAGAGCACCTTTAAGGACAAATTAAGGCAGCTGACAGTGAGAGGACATGTTGGGATCACTTCTTATATGTGGAAAGACAAGGATCTTTAAACTTTCTCAAATATCAAAAAGATTTGAGGTTGTTTCTTACTTTTACTCATTTTGCCCATAGAGTTCATTGGGATAAGTTTGGGTGGGTTATTGCCTATGTTGCTCAAAAGCCTAACAGCATACAGAGACAAGTACTTCACATGAAGTAAAAATACAGTATTTACATTTAGAAGTCCACAGGTGGTGTTACCAAGGACTTGCTCTTGTATTAGAATCTAACCCGCTGCTGACTATCACTACTCTCTCAGCTGTTTCTGTCTATTACATGGGGAAACTCCATTTGTATCCCAATACACTCCTTAGCAAAGGCTGAAACTCATTATATTTAGATTTCTCCATCCTGTATAATTGATTGTAAAAGATCAGGAATTTTCCAGTGAAAGGAGTTCTTTATTTGTTGTCATAGGAAGAATGCGCATCTGGGAAAAGGTGTATAAGTAACTAACTCAGATGTATTACAAAGGATTTTAGAGTACAAACTTTTTTCCTCCATTAACTACTCAGGCACTCTGAGTTAGCTTATTGATGATTTAGGTCAAGAGAGGAAATGATTCCTTTCTTAAATTACATAGGACATCTATTAGATAAAGCCTCTCCCAGCCTTTTCCTTTACCTTATTCTGGATTTTTCTTGCAATTGTTTTTTGGCTGGAAATCATCATTTCCTTTCTTTTTCCTCCCCACAGGGTTTGACCTTGCCCCTTTCCTAACAGCATTTTTTAGAGGAGGATGGAGAGGTGTGCACAGTGAAAGAAAATCTTTGTACTTGTCTAATGCCCTGCCTATATTGCAATAATAACTATTAAACACAATTCTGAAACTTGATTGTAAAACAATTGAAGTTGGGTGAAATTTTTTCGGCATATAGTTTTTTCACTGAAAAATGCAGTATCAGTTGACCTGAAATTATTTGCATATTTGTGGATGGATGTCCATATTTACAGGATGATCCTGCTTCACACCGTGGAGGCACACCACTATGAAAATCCCATTGTAGCAGTCCTGTGGACCGTAACATGAAGAAGAATAGGAAACTTTGTACATGCTTACCTGCCAAATTCCTATCTTTGGGTAATAAGGTCCACAGATCTGGCCCACCCTGAGGACAGATGAATCCAGAATCCAGATAGAAATTGACATCCATTTTGGATTGGGGTTTGTTGTCATTAAGTGGAATTTACCATGCTATACAGTAGGAGAAATTATTATGTTTTTTCCTTAAGATATATTTAACACAATCTATAATTTAGGAAATAGATTTGAATTATCCTGACTGTGGAAGTTATCTCGGCTGGAGGAAACTTCAGGAGAAGAGCTTGTGGGGAATTTTCCATTAGAACGATTTTCTGATGGAAATTTCACTTCCCACAAAATAAAGATTTTATGTAAAAAATTTCAGTTTTGCTTGAAAATATTTATTTTCTGTTAGAAAATCATTCCCAGCTCCATGGCTCCCCTGCTTTTCAGCAGCCTACCATCAGGCGGCTGAGAAGCCGGGGCTTCCAAGCTCCCTGGTTCTGTGGCAGCTGGTTAGATGTGAAGCCAAGCTTCTCAGGGAAAACAGTTTGTTTCAGGAACATCAAAGAGTTCCCACTATGGAAATATTTTGGTATTTCCAAGAAAAATTATTGTAGAATTTCAGTTCTGTGAAAATGTTCAATTTTTTTTTCTGGGGGTTGGTGGGGACTGTTTGTCTCAATTTAGGATAAAAAAAATTCTGAAAATGTGAAAATATTTGATAGAACTGAAATTCTTTCCGCAGCCAGCTCCACTCTGGAGACAGGGCATTCCCCTGCTGCCACAACAAGTCTGGTTCAGCCTCCACATTGAAAGCAGGCTGTAGTACCCCTCTGTAATGGATCTGTGAATCTCATTACTCAAAGAAAGGACATTTTCAGGTAAGCACAGATACATTTCCTTATTCTCTCCTTTCCCAGGGCTGGGGTCATAGGCAAACATGGCCAGGTAGTAAGAGCCTCCACTGCAGTCGCAGCAGTCTCTCCCCAACGTTTGAGGTTGCTCCTTGTAATCAGTCATCTTTTCTCCCCTATTATGGTATTTCTAGGCAGATCTCATCCTTCAAACTTTAAAGATTTTTTAATCCAGTATTGTATCAAGTACTTACTGAAATCGATGTACATTACATCCACCAGATTGTCTTTGTCTAATACACATTTAATTATAACCTTTTAGATAGCAAGTGTGACCTGATCATTTTATTAACCTGTGTTCCTTATTGCTCATTGGGTTCCCTCGCACAACTGTTTATCAGGGGCAGTTCCAGGCTCCAGCACACCAAGCACGTGCCTGGGGCGGCATGCCAGGGGGGTGCTCTGCCGGTCGCTGGGAGAGCGGCAGGCAGGCAGAGCGCCCCCTGTGGCATGCCGCCATGCATGGGGCGGCGAAATGTCTAGAGCGCCCCTGCTGTTTACATATAGATTTGTTAGTTATTCATTTTAGATTTTACATGGGACTAAAATTAAACTCACTGAGTCATAATTTCCTATCTCCATTTTTTAAATATTTTACAGCATTATTGTGACCAGTAAATTTTTAATTGCTCTTAAATTATTTCTTCCAAGTGTTGTTTTTTTCCCCTTGTTTGTTTCACATGTTCATTCTACATTGTTGTTTTGCAAATTCACCACAGAAAAACTGCCTGCATTGGACTGGAAGTTAAATATTATCTTTAACTTGTCTCTGATATCATGACCTTCAAATATACTCTTGCACCTTCTGCCGATACTTTGGCATGGATGTAATGCTTCCTGCCAGATTCTGAAGGCCCGTAATATTTCTCCATATTGAAGTGTGCAATAAGCAGTGTATTGTAATACAGATTTTGTCTGGTTTTCTGTAACATTTCACAAACTGAAGCTTTGTGCCCATCATTTTAAAATAGTTCTACAAACCTATCTACTTGTCTAGTCCAGAATCCTGGCTCCTAATCCACTTAAACAAACAGTGGCAAAGCTCAGATGAGGGCACAAATGTCACAGCTCAGACCTATGTCACAGCTCAGACCCCAGATCAAAACCTTCAGAAATTTCTATTACCCATATGTTTCTACCTCCCCCTCCAGCTATGTATACCACTCTCATTGCTATAATATTCAAGTACCTGATCCTGGGAGAGTTTGAATCTGGATCTGAATTCAGCAGCTGAGGTCCATCTTTACTTTGGTTAGATGACAGCTATTCCAATCTTATCTTTCATGTACTCCTCATGAGTCTCTAAAAAAAGAGTTTCCTAAAAGCACTAAGGGCAAGACTGCCACAAAAAAATTCCAAATTTCTAAACAAAATTTTAAAAATAATTTTCCCCCTTCTACAGAAATAACATTTTCATGACTTAAGTTCTATATGTGTTCTGCTATTTAACTTTTTTAAAGATTACATTATTTTAACATAACTACAGTACATCCAAAAGCCATTCTCCTGCAAGCAACATCCTGCCATTCATTTGATTAGTGAACATAACCACTAAGCAACACACAAAATCTTATCTTGCAAGATATTCTGGTGAGCAGTAAGTAAGACAGTGCCCAAAGCACTCCACACCTGGGAAGAAAACCTTTATTTGGTTGTTTGCTTTTTAGATTGGAGACATTTAAATGGATTTATTCCGCATGAAAGGTAAAAAATCACAAACACTGGAACTTGATCCTCCTTCCAAAGAGTAAGTACAGCACAAACAGCACAAATGCAACTTCCTCGCATTTATCTGCAAGCTGCACCTGCCTCATGATAATAAAAGTAATTAAATGCTATGTTTCAGGACATAAACTGATAATATATACCGATCTGACTGTAAGCAAGACATTCCTGCCTCCATGCAAACCATTGTACTGTTTGGTAGCTTATTATAGGGTGGATTGAATTTCTCTGACAGATTTGTTATTGCTTGGAACAGCACCACTGTTTCCGTGGATTGGGAGCCAGGGTTCAAGTTCATCTAAACCACATTAATAGTTAACAACCAACCTAGAAAGTTCTACAATCAGATGGTTAAAAAAATTTCCACTTTCCCTACAGCTAGAATACTTGACTTCCTCGTGAATAGTGTGTTTTTGTGATTTGGATACCTACCTACTGGAAATTGGACTGAGATTTAAACTATCATTGTAGGCAGAGTAGTAGCACCACCTTGTATTAAGGTTTTCGCATTATAAGTTCCTGTTTTCAGTTGCTTATATCTCTGTCAAATTAACTATGTGGGCTGAAATTTTCCATGCTGGGTGTCTGGTTCAGGCTGAACAGTTTTGGAAAATTTCAGCCAAAACAGTTCAGCTTTTTCTGACAATGAGGCTACTGAAAAAAAATATGTTATTTAGTACAATGGTTCTCAAAGACGGTCTGCCACTTGTTCAGGGAAAGCTCCTGGAGGGCCTGGCCAGTTTGTTTACCTGCTGCATCCACAGGTTCGGCCGATCGCGGCTCCCACTGGCCACAGTTCGCCGTTCCAGGCCAATGGGGGCTGCGGGAAGCAGCATGGGCCGAGGGATGTGCTGGCTGCCCTTCCTGCAGCCCCCATTGGCCTGGAGTGGAAAACCATGGCCAGTGGGAGCTGCGATTGACCGAACCTGCAGATGTGGCAGGTAAACAAACTGGCCCGGCCTGCCAGGGGCTTTCCCTGAACAAGCGGCAGACTGGCCTTGAGAATCTCTGATTTAGTATGTTTAATTCTGGTTGCCTTTTCTTTGAACAACCACACTCTCCCCCAGGCTCTGCAACACAAACTCGACATTGTGGCCCTTGTGTCAGAGATGTGCCTTTTGCTGTCCCCAGGAAAATCCCCCCAAATCTCGCCAAATTGTAAGCCTCTGGGGAAAAAACACAGGGTTTGTGCATGCTCAGAGACTTTCAGTTTTAACAGCCAAAATCTCTGAACATTCTGTCTTTGCTGAGCATGTTGAGCCTCTCACGGCTGTTCCTGCTGACCAGACTGTGCATGCTGCATCCCCTCACGCCTCCTATTGATGATTAAACTGTGCGTATTCCATCCCCATAAGACCAATTGAGCAAGCTCCCTCCAGCCCATAGCTACAGCGGTGAAGCCAGGCTTTCCCTGTAAAGGCTATTCCCAGCTGCTCTGGACTGAGGTGGATCCAGTCACTGGTATTGAGCAGAAAGCCTCCCTCTCCTGTGCTCTCGGTAACCCCCATGCTGACAATCAGGCAGTGTGGAAGAGGAAGCCAGCTGATTTGAATGCAGAGAGTGCATAAGCCAGACCAGGGTGAAGGGAAAAGAATAGATTGTGACAAGGAGTCTTGTGATATGGAGACTGGCTGGGTGAGGCGACTGGGACTAGGAACCAAGGAAGAGGAGGCTGGACAAGGAGAATGGGGGTTGATGAGGGAAAAGGGGGACACTGAACAACTCAGATCAGCTAAGGAGCTGGAGGGGAGTGGAAGAGTAGGACTGGCTGTACAAGGAGACTGGCCTATTAGCTAGTGAGTGCAGGAATTGGGGTGGCAGAAAGGAGAAACATCTGACGAGGAGCTGGGGTGCAGGGAAAGAGCTGGGACCAGCTAGGAGAAGATACTGGAACATGAGCCAGAGAGTGGGGAGAGAAGAGTGAGGAGCTAAGGAGGAGATGGAAGGGGAGACTGACACTCGATGAGGAGCCTGGGGAGAGGAATTAGGACTGGGAACCAGTGTGGGAAGAAGAGAAGACCGATTGGATGATGACCCAGAAGGGAGGAATTGGGACAGCTGGGAAAGGAGACTGAGATGAGGTGTGGGGAGTAGGAGAGACTGGAAGTCAGGGAGGACGTTGGGAAAGCAAGCTCAGCGAGGGAGACTAGGACTGGGATGGGGAGACTGGAACAAGGAGAAGGAGCCAGAAGTGATGAAGAGACCATAGTGGGTCAAGGATGGAGCAAAAATGTCTGTGCTCACTAGAGCATGCTCTCCTCCAGAGCCTGGAAAGGAACCCAAGATTCCTGAATTTCAACGTTCCTTGGCTATCAGCAAATATCTGTGAAACTCACCAGCAAAGTGTGTGTCACTTCCCCCTCTAATGCTGGGTCACATAGACAATTACAACCCACTATTGCTGACAGTTATTCCATTAGCTCACTTGGCAGAGATCTGTCTGGTGGACCTAAAGATTCCAACACTGCTGATGACCCACACAGATGTCAATATGATGCTGCATGGTGGAATTTCTGGGAGGATTTCAGTGTGCTTTTTTAAAAATCTAAGAAATCACACACACCCCTGTGTTAAAATAACATTATTAGGGTTACTAGTCAAGCATTCAGAAGTTAGGAAATGCCAGAATTAAGGCTGTCGGTGCAATTAAATTAATGTAATGTTTGTGAAGCATTCAGCTGCTAAAATGCTAAGTGCCGCAGAATGAGGGAATTAATAATTCTGTCTTCAGAGCCAGGTTAGAAGCATGTACAGTGAATAATGCATGGGGGCCGCATGATGAAATGTGAAGAGAAAACAAATTATGGAACAGCTGCTCATTATCTAAGAAGCAGATAACTTGTGCACTGAATGAGGTAGGGGTCCTGTGGAAAAAATGAAATGATCGTGTAACTAAAGAGTGTATCATAGGGGGCCAAATTACGCTTGCATTGGCAAGTGTAATTGTGACATTTCCCAATCTTTGAGCAGTTGATTTGGAATCTTAACAATGTCCTTTTATCAGTTTTTTATGTGTAATATAACTATTACTTGGCAGTAAGTTCTAATGGCCCTGCTAAGCAGAGAATTACAATTCAGCCCCATCCCCACTGAATATACCTTGTTCCTGGCTATGCAGAGACTAAGTTTTCTAGACCCCGCTCCACTTCCCTGTCCCCACAGCATGTAAGAAGGTCCTGAACAGCTCTGTTGGAAAAGCAACAGCTGCATGCAAACCAGGAACTGGAGAGAAACTGCATGCAGAGTAGAAGCTATCATAGCTTTCCTACTCTGATTTGAACCTTAGCGTTCATAACCTGAGAAGCTAGCATGAACCCCTCTAAGCTTAATTACCAGCTTAGATTTGATCTCGCTGCCACCAGCCAAGAATTTCCAGTGTCTTGGCTCACTCTGGTCTCCCCAAAACCTTCCCTGGGGAACCCCAAGACTCAGAGGCTCTGAGTCTTACCACAAAGGGAAATAAACCATTCCCCCACCTCTCTCCCACCAAGATTCCTCTTGGGCTAACCTGAGAGTTACTGATGCACCTCTTTACCTCACAATACAAGAAGCGTCTCCTCTCTTCCACAAAGAGACAACCCAAAGACCAAGACACATAAAAGACTCTATCTCCTCTCCCCTTCGTTCTTCCCCACTGGACATTAGGAGAGTTAAAACACAGAGCAGCTATCCCTCCCCCGTCTTTCCTTTCTCCCACACCAATTTCCTGGTGGTCAACTAGAAAAAAAATCAACAGGTCTTAAAAGCAAAACTTTTTAATAAAAAAGAAGGAAAGATAGTAACAGTTCTCTTTAATCTAGAATGGTATGATATGGGCTTTTCAACCTTATAGAAAAATGAATAAACAATAGAAAAGGATAAACAGCCTTACCCAAAAACAATACAATTTAAAGTACTTATAGCCAATACACATAAAGACTCCACCAGCCAGATACACAGATGCAAATACAGCAAAACAATTTAAAAGACTTACTTTTGCTAACCTGTACTTACAACTGGGAAACAGAAGTTAGAAGGACTGGAAATAGATCCTCTCACAGCGGAGAGAGCACAGAACAGACAAAGCACCAAGACCAAGAACACCCCATTCCCTTCCTTAAGTGAAAAGCCGGTTTCCTGATTGGTCCTCTTGTCAGGTGTTTGGTTCCCTTTGTTAACCCTTTACAGGTAAAAGAAACATTAACCCTTAGCTATCTGTTTATGACAGAAGCCCCAGGAACCATATTCAGACTCACATGAGGAACAGGTAGAGTTTGCTGAATGATATAACTGGGTGCAGGTCTGTGTGGGACTTTTGGGGAAGCAGCAGCAGTTGAGCAGGGAGTCAGTGTAGAAGAGGCCCAGTGAGAGGCACTAACTGAGCCTAGCCTGGAAACCTGCAAACCCCCTTTTGTTGAACAGTGACTGAGCTGTAGAGGGCACTCCAAGCATTAAGCCTGGAGAGCCCTAACTTTCAGTGGGACTGTCCACAGGACCCAAACCAGAACTGCTATTGCTCATGTTGAACAGGAACTGTTTAAGCCTCTGTACTTAGGGTATTTGCAAACTTTCCCCTTTTTCATAAGCCCTAGTTAAAAACCTTTTTGCTTAGACACGTATCTAAATGATTATTGGGACCCACAGACCTGGTGCCTACAAGGCCTAGCTGCTGAAGCATCTACAGTGGTTGCCTCTGTGGTATATTACACCTGGCATGCTACTGGCACCTTAGGGCAGGAGTTCTCAAACTTCATTGCACCGTGACCCCTTTTTGACAACAAAAATTACTACACGATCTCAGGATGGGGGACCAAAGCCTGAGTCCGCCAGACTCCCACTGTCCAAAGCCTGAGCATCACTGCCCCGGGCAGGGAAGGGGTGAAAGCCCCAGCCCAAGGACTTCAGCCCCAGCCAGGTGGCCTATAACCTGAGCCTTGCTGCCCAGAACTGTGGCCCCAGCAAGTCTAAGCCAGCCCTGGGGTTCCGATCTACAGTTTGGGAACCAAAAAAAGAACAGAAATACTTTGGCACCTTAGAGACTAACAAATTTATTTCAGCATAAGCTTTCATGGGCTACAGCCCACTTCTTCGGATGCATAGAATGGAACATACATTGAGGAGATATATATACACATACAGGGAGCATGAAAAGATGGGAGTCATCTTACCAACTCTGAGAGGCCAATTAAGTAAGAGAAAAGAACTTTTGAAGTGATAATCAAGATAGCCCAGTACAGACAGTTTGATAAAAAGTGTGAGAATACTTATAAGGAGAGATAGATTCAATGTTTGTAATGGCTCAGCCATTCCCAGTCCCTATTTAAGCCTAAATTGATTGTATCTAGTTTGCATATCAATTCCAGCTTAGCAGTTTCTCATTGAAGTCTGTTTCTGAAGCTTTTCTGTTGCAAAATTGCTACCCACAGGTCTGTCATTGAATGACCAGACAGATTAAAGTGTTCTTCTACTGTTTTTTGAGTGTTATGATTCCTGATGTCAGATTTGTGTCCATAAATTCTTTTACGTAGAGACTGTCCGATTTGGCCAATGTACATGGCAGAGGGGCATTGCTGGCACAAGATGGCATATATCACATTGGTAGATGTGCAAGTGAAAGAGCACCTGATGGTATGGCTGATGTGATTAGGTCCTATGATGATGTCACATGAATAGATATGTGGACTGAGTTGGCATCGGGCTTTGTTGCAAGGATAGGTTCCTGGGTTAGTGTTTTTGTTCAGTGATGTGTGGTTGCTGGTGAGTATTTGCTTCAGGTTGGGGGGTTGTCTGTAAGCGAGGACAGGTCTGTCTCCCAAGATTTGTGAGAGTGGGGGATCATCTTTCAGGATAGGTTGCAGATCCTTGAGCTGCAGAGGTTTTAGTTGGGGGCTGAAGGTGATAGCTAGTGGTGTTCTGTTATTTTCTTTGTTGCGCCTGTTGTGTAGGAGGTGACTTCTGGGTACTCATCTGGCTCTGTCAGTCTGTTTCTTCACTTCAGCAGGTGGGTACTGCAGTTGCTCTAGAAGTCTGGTGTATTCTAGTGCTGAGCAGTCACTATTATTACAAAGTTTTGATCACTTTTAACCTGAATGTGGGTTGCATTAATGTTAGCGATCTGCTGCTGAAGAGATCCACATCCCTTGGTACATTTGTTTTTTAAATTGTTCTAAGGCAATTATCACAGTGTTAAGATGACTCTAACAGTTATAAGAGGCTAAGCTGAAAACTAGCATAGCAGGTCTCTGAACCATGAGCCCAATACAACCATCTCAAACAAGGGCTCAGTAACTAGAGAAGTCATAAAACATTTTTTTTTAATATACATTGACAAGAACGTCTCTTCTATCTTGCAATTTTACTGATGTTTGTCCTTTTCCTTCAGAAATTACAGTATTTATTGCAGAACAGAGCAAAAATCAGCCTTAGATGAGAGAATACAAATTAAGTCACATTTCCGAATAGATTTCATCAGAGAAGCTAGGGGCCATATGACTCCCTTGGTAACCCCGCCCCAAAATCAAGAAACACATTGTTTGGTGCTAGCACGTGCAGAACCTGCTCTGTGTAGTGCAGGAGTCTAGGAAAATGCCAAAATGGGTTGTAGGAAGGTGGAAGGAGTCATTGGCAGAGGTTTGTACCATATAATTTCCCCTACAGAAAATATCATTAAAAATTAAGATAGAGCAGTACAGTGTTAACTTCTGAGGTTGTGTTCAGTGTGCATTTTGGATAGGAGAGAGCATATAAGTAGTCCTAGGTCTTGTCTATACTGGCAAAAATGGAAACAACCGTACAGCTTCATTAGTAGAAGCTGTAGCAAAAGAGGATTAAGAGTCCAGTGAAAATATGGTGCTAAAATGCCTGAGTCCTGTGTACTCTGCAGCAGCTACCATTGGTGGTGCATAAGTGGTAAATTACAGATCCCATTTTTGCCAGTTAAGATACAGCTCCCAAAATGAGCTACCGCACAGAATAGGAGGCAGCCATGCAGAGTAGACACACTGAGAGCCTAACAGCAAGTAGAAACAGTTGAGCAAACTAATATAGGAAATTATGTAATCCCAAACAGTTAACAAGTCTCTCTAGAGAGGGAGGAGGGTTCAGTTGTCTGGGAGCTGTTCACAGAGAGCCAATGGACTGAGACACAGGCCCTGCAAGATGGGTCTGGAGCGACTAGGCTTGCCCAAGCTTGGAGGGAAATTATAAGCTTTAGGTAAGAGCAAGGCATAGAGGCTTTTTTCCTTGTTATATCCTTGTTCTCTGATTGTTCTGTATACTGGGTGAATTAACAATGTTCGTTTTGAAGAAGTTGTTTTGTGTCCTTTTAATTAGCTGTTGGTCACAAGCTCCCAGAGGGAAATTTCTTGCAGCTGCCAAATATAGTTGCAGGTGTGTGAACATGGCTGGTAAATGGGGCTGCTGAGGATGGTAGAATCTCTTGGTTCCACCCAGGGAAGCATGAAAGTAGCATAACCTGGCACTTGGGGTGCATACTTGCAAGGGGCTGCAAAGGGGCCTAAGGCACAGCTCGCCCTGTAACCGTCACACTATCTTTCTGCTTCCCCCAATCCGAAAGGCAGCTGGGACCCAATTCAAGCCCTAGCACAGTTTAGAATAGTTTTAGGTCCGTTCTAAATTACAGTGGCTACTAACTGCTCTCAGGGAGCCATTGCCCCAATTGGAGATTAGCCAAAGTGCAGCACCATTCTGGCATGCCTCCCCTAACTGGCTGCAATGCAACAGGCCTCCTACACAGAAGGCTGCAAGAGGAAGGGGTGGAATGCTGGGTCTATGCAACTTAGGATTCCTCCATACTGGTTAGAGCAGTTTTCCAGCCTAATGGGGCAATATTGAAGGCAAGCATCCGGCTCAATTTAAAACAAAAATAACCTTGTATTGCACTCTCTTAACTGTAAACCCTCATTCAGTTAAGTGACTTGCATTCCCTTTAAGAACAGAGCTGCTATAGCATCCACAAATTAATCAATAGATAGGCAAATATTAGCATTACCTCAAGATAGAAGAACTTTACAACCTTTAGACAGTATAATTTAAATGCACCTCCTGCCATCTTCCCAACTGGTAGTACAAAGTAAGTGTTTTTTAATCACTGTGCTCTGTTAATGGAACATGCAGCTGATATGAGGATGGAAACAGTTTTCTTCACAGGAAAAATGGAGCTCAGTAGATTTATCCCAAATAAAGGAGAGGATTAACACTAAAAAATCTCAAAGCCAAATTCAAACACTACTTTGTTTTGAAAATAACGGCAATGGTTAACAGACCAAAGCAGCCTGCGTGGAGAGACAGTTTATTTACAGGACTCTCACTTCCAGCTCTAGCAGAGTACCATAATCTGTACTTCCGACAAAGCAGGGCCCAAGTCTTGTGCTCAGGGGGCAGACACATCAGTGCCACAAAGGCAGATTTGCTGCCAATTCTTTTCTTTTTGTTGCAGGAAGCACTTACCAATCTACAGTAGCTGCTTTTGTTAAGTGGCTTTTTCTATTTCTAATAAACTGCTAATAAAAGACAAAAAAGAAAAGCAAACGATACAAACACCATAGAGCAACTGTAAGCAGCTATTATAAATGCATTAGCCCGTTTGGTCAGATTGTTATGGCCAATCCAGAGGAACAGGGCAACTGGGGGAAGAAATCAAAATTGTAAAGAAGAGAGAAAAGAAATGCTGTCTGTCATGGAGTTACATTCACTGTAAAGACTCCCGGGCGCTCCATCCCAAGTGGCCGAAGGCTGCCTTCATCTCCATTGAGAGCTCTTTGACATATTAGAATCAGTAGCTCAAATCTTTCTGAAGACCCTAGTCCTTATGTGCACATTATGTGCAACTACCAACAGCTGCTTTTACCAAGAATTTTCCTTAAATTTGCACCTAAACAAATCTTTTCCCCTCAGGCAGCACTCTCTTGTGAGATGTCAGCAAGGTAGCTCACTCAGCAATTCACACCTGCCAAATTGAAGCTGACATTCATCTTGGTAAGGTAGACCTTCTTAGCAAAAAGGTACAGTCCTTTTTTTTTTTTCAAAATATAGGAGAGGTCCATGCTTATTGTCTTCAGATCAAAGTCTCAGTGTTCAAGTTCTTTTGCTAACTGCCAACCTTGGAAGCTCAAAGTGCGATTTAAAAGCAAAGCTGTGGCTTTTTTTTCTTTGTCTTAGTTTGTGCATTACTATCTGGAAAGATTCCAGAGCCTACAGACCCATGGTCACATATTTCAGCATCCTAGAGGCCACCCTTTCCAAGTGCAAGGAGGACCATGAATAGCTCATGATCTTTAGTGCAAAAAGTCACAGTTATAGAACATAAGCCCTAGTGACTGATTTCCATGTGAAGGCTGTCTTTGCAATACAAAACTGTAGAGCAGGGGTGGCCAACCTGAGCCTGAGAAGGAGCCAGAATTTACCAATGTACGTTGCCGAAGAGCCACAGTAATACATCAGCAGCTCCCCATCAGCTCCCACCCCGCTCCCAGCACTTCCCGGCCACCGGCAGCCCTGCTGATCAGCGCCTCCTCATCCCTCTTCCACCTCCCTATCAGCTGTTTGGTGGCATGCAGGAGGCTTGGAGGGGAAGGGGAAGGGGAAGGGGGAGGAGCAAGGGCATAGCAGACTCAGGGGAAGGGGTGGAGTGGGCACAGAGCCAGGGGTTGAGCAGTGACCACCCCCAGCATATTGGAAAGTTGGGGCCTATAGCTCCAGCGCCGGAGTCGGTGTCTATACAAGGAGCCACATCTTAATTTCTGAAAGAGCCACATGTGGCTCCAGAGCCACAGGTTGGCCACCCCTGGTGTAGATGCTTCCCTGGAGAGGGGCTGGGGCAGAGAGAGAGCAAGGGAGAGATTCTCTTTCACATGTTTATGTTCCAGTATTGCCAACCTCAATAGATCAGCCCTACCCAGCCTCGCCTATGCTCCCCAAGGGACTCTTCATGTGCCTCTCCTGGGCCTATGGGGGACTGCTATAGCAGAGGCTCTTCACTCTCCTCCAGAGGCTCTTCACTCTCCTCTGCCCCTTTTCAGGCTAGGTGCTGTAAGGGGGAAGAATTCTGTCCCTGTTGCTCACAGGGAGAGAGGGGCAGAGCACCCTGAGCAGCTAGACTCTTAAGTTCCCTCCTCCCTACTTGTGAGAATGGCTTCAGGTTGCTAGATAGGGAGAGGGCCTGCAGTAGTTCTGATTCTGCCCCACGAGGTGAGCAAGTGGAGTAGACAGCCAGTCAGAGAGCTTGAATTTACTAGAAGGCTGGCGCTTCTTGCTACTCATTACCAGATCAGCTCTAGCCCCAGCTAAAATCCTGGGTGGTAAGATGGTCTTGTGGTTAAGGCAGTGGCCTGGTTCTCAGAAGAGCTGGGTACAGTTCTAGGCTGCAGCATAGACTCTCTGGGTGACCTTGGTCAAGTCACTTCATCTCTCTCTTCCACAGCTAAAATCATGTCAGTGGTGAAAAGATTGTTCAAGCTGGTCATGCTGTTATCCACAAAAATTAGGGGGCCTGAAGCAATGTTTTTCACAGACTTCAAAGGTCTACTCTGCTCCAGGATTTTCAGCAAGTAATTACACTCATATTCCACACCCAGTCAGTGAAAATTGCATTCATTTACCTCTTGCACATATAACTGACATACTCATTTATCAGCACTGAAATTGGTCCATTGTTATTTCTTCCAAGTTTGTCAAAAGTCTTAATGCAAAGCCTGTCCCAACTACTGTCAGAAGAGTTTATTGGAACAATACCTGAATATTTGGGAGGTGGCTACAGCACAGGTACTAAAATTCACAGCAGTCTCCTCCACAACAGAGCACACTGATATTATAGGCCCATCAGAGCCAGTGAGAGTTTGAAGGCAGGTACAATAGCAAATGTGATTAACTTTGTATTGAGTTCTCTGCAGTAAATTTTGATTAACTGTCAAATCAAAGAGCTTGTTTCCAGCTATAATATCAATATCACAAGCTTAGTTCTCTCCAAATGTGGTTTCTGATAACAAAAAGGACTCCTCATCAAATAAGAGCATTTCTACTCTGCTGTTACGGTGACTAAGATGGAGACCCCTCTCTTTCCCACCAGCCTGAGTATTAAAATCAATTTTTTTAAAAGTCTTGTTTGTACTCTACAAAAAGATCCCCTCTCAAAAATCAGTTGTTCATATCTTCTTCAGCTGATTTCAGAAACTAGGCTTTTTATTGGAAGTGTATCTGATCTATTTGGTCACATTAGATGCTGCTTATCCTGCACGAACAATTAACCAGCAGAACAATTTGCCAGGGGTTGATAAGTTCCATCACTGAAAATTTTTAATTTAAGATTGACTGTTTTTCTGAATGGTATGTTCTAGTTTAAACAGGAATTGATCCAGGGAAGGTCCATGACCTATGTTGCACAGGAGGTCAGACTAGATCAGGGGTCGGCAGCCTTTCAGAAATGATGTGCTGAGTCTTCATTTATTCACTCTAATTTAAGGTTTCGAGTACCAGTAATACATTTTAACATTTTTAGAAGGTCTGTTTCTATAAGTCTATAATATATAACTAAACTATTGTTGTATGTAAAGTAAATAAGGTTTTTAAAATGTTTAAGAGGATTTATTTAAAGTTAAATTAAAATGCAGGGTGTAGGGGACCGCAGAAGACTGTGTTACGGGCTAGCTAGGGTATTTCCGCTTTCTCGGCAGCCATTCACTGTAGGACACGGCATGCCAGCATAATCCACTTCTAGCTGGTAAGAACCGCTTTGTATGGCCTTAAGCCAAGGGGCGGACACCGCCTGTGGAAAGCCCCTATTTGTTTATGTATAAGCTGTTTCTGCATTTGGTATATAGAGCTGCAAAGCTTCGATCCCGCCTTCAGACTCCACACTAGGCTGAGCTTCCGTGCGCTGGGCTCCCCGCCTCCGTGACAGCAAAGCCAGGAGTCCCCGTTGCGGGTGTGTCACTTTACTTTCATTAAAGTCAAATAACTCACAGTGTGTGTGGGCCTTGTTCTTGCAGAGCACCCTGGGTAGGCCCGTAACCTCCCAAGAACCTTACACAGGGCCCCCTGGACTGGTGGCCAGGATCTGGGCAGTGAGAGTGCCACTGAAAATCGGCTTGTGTGCCGCCTTCGGCATGTGTGCCATAGGTTGCCTACCCCGGACTAGATGATCACAGTGGTCTCTTCTGGCCACAGAATCAATCATCTAAATGCTATGTTCAAAAACCAGTTAAAGATAATGTTTTAATGATTGGTGTTACGTCAGTATAGGTGACATAATAATCAGGGAAGTAATACATGCACCTCCATTTTGATGGGAACTTACATCTAGCTGTCAAACGCTTTCATTTACCCCCATTTCCTCTCCAGTGTGTGTGTTACTGTGACCCTAAGAACATCTCAGTGCTGACTGGTGAAGAGTTCAGTGTTCTGCAATAGCAACTCTTAACAGGAAAAGCATTATGAACCAAAGTATTTTTACATGTGGGAAAAAGGCACGGAGGGGGAAGTAATTTAGCAGAGGAGCCAGGAATAGAATGCCGATATCCAGACTCCCAGTCCTGTGCTTTATGCACCGGATCTTGAGCCTTCTCTTGAGTACACCGGGGATCCCATGTGTGAGTGATGCAGTCCTGGGCATGCCCTCTTCTTCCCTGCTTTATTCGTCCCCGTTGTACACATCAATCTCAAGGTCCTAGGTCAGGCCCTACTACCAGCACCTACGATAGTAGTGGATAAACCAGGGGTCGGCAACCTATGGCATGCGAACCGATTTTTAATGGCAGGCTTCTGCCTGCTGGAGTCCCAGGAATTCGTCTTCTGTTAAGTGCCATCAGCAGACTATCTCCACCCACACTTAGGAAGCAACTGTCTCTCCAGCCTGACTACTGCTCCTAGGCCACCCAAAACCACATTTAGTCAACCATGGGAGCAGAAAAGATCCCAGTGAGAGGGAAAGAACCAAAGGTAATACATAACTCTTGATAGTGGGGGGATACAATGTAAAGGCTAGGGGGCATAAAACGGTCTCATGCATTGCTTCTGGCCCCTTACCCACTTCCCCCACCATAGGTGCCAGCTTCCTCATCTCCCCTGGGGATGCTCAATCCCCACTGCACCCCAGGACCCACCCCCAATCCTCCCCTTTCCCCAAGACCCCATCTCAGTCCTGCTCTTCCTACCCAACTCCCACCCCGCCTCTTCCCAGCACCCACCCTCTGTCCACTCTCACCCCCTGCACAGCTGATTTGAACCGGGTGGGAGGGAGAGGGAAAAAGCTGATCTGTGGGGCTGCCAGTGGGTGCTAAGCACCCACTGGTTTTTTTTCCCTTGGGTTCTCCAGTCCCAGTGCACCCATGGAGTTTGCCCCTATGCCCCCCATGCCTCCATACCAGCACCATCCAGTTCCCACTCCCCTCACAGCTCCTTCCCACTGCTTCCATTGTCTCCCTGCTGTGGGCATGGCACAGGCCAGGGTGGGCTCCAGACAGCTACTGCTGAGCATCGATAACTGTGACTGTGGGCAAGGAAGGGACAGGACTAAACCGGCTTCCCCGTGCCCTATCTGGCAGAGCTGAACTGCCAGCCTGGTCTCTCTTCCCTGCTCCAGGTGCCTCCTAGCGGGGCTCAGCAGAAGAGCTACGTGCCGGTGCCTTTCTCAGGCACATCCTCCTCAGCTGTGCTCAGCCTGACTCCCACTCTGGCAGAAATCGGGGGGGGGGGCGGCATGTGACCCCCATATGCCCTCTCCCACATGTCATCTCTGGAAAGAACTAAAGCTGTTAAGGAACACATCTGTGTGGGCTGACTGCTATTCCAACATAGGCAGATGAGGTGAAAATTAGCAAGGCTAACACAGAGCGTCTCTGTAGGAATCTTCAGCTTCTCCTGGATCCGTAGGCCATTAGATACAGAACAGAAACATAACCAGTTGCCTGCAGCATAGAATAGAGTCTATCTAGATTCTTTATGCCATGTCCATCAGCATCTCAGGACTGCAAAGCCTGTGATGGACATATCTGGCATCACATGGAAACAACAAAGAAGTGATTGTCTCCTTAATCCAAGAGGAGAATCATTTTGAAATCTATGCATTCGAAGTAAATGTATGGAATGGAGACCAACTGGTGGAAAGGATGGAGACTGGGAAGCTTTATATTATCCCAAGGGTACAATTTGACCCAGGGGAGAGGTGCTTCACAATATTAGGAAGGAGCTTTTAACTTGTACTGGTCAAAGAGCAAAATTCATCCCTGCACAAATGGCCAGGTAATACAGACACTTCTTGGAATGATGGTAATTAATGGGACAGAGTAATACCAGGGTACAAGTTGTGCACCACTTATATTCAACTAAACCCTGATTTGAGAAAATAGGCCAGATCCTACAAAGGGGCATGCCCTATAAGTAGTCTTTTGTGGATCCTCTGCACAGGTGAAAATTTCACCCAGAATTAAGCTGTAAGGGGGCATTTTTTTGTACAGCATTAATTATGATTTATTTATTTGGGGGGCTTACAGCACCCAAGCCTACTAGGTGCTGCATAGTACAAAGAGAAAGCCTTTGTCCCCACACTGAAGAAGCTTATGTGATAGATGCATACTAAGTTATCAGTCAACATTTCTTTCCATCATGCAGTTTGAGTTTACATTTTTTTCTGATGGTAACTGAAAGTCAGTGTGATGCTAGGCTACTACACGCAGTATTTGTGGCAATGATGTCAATCATGACGGCTCTTACAGTTTTAAAATATTTGGAATTGTAAATTAAGTTGTTCCTCCCTCCCCCCATGAAAGCAAACTGATCAGTGAATGTTGTTTGTTTCCAATATAATAGCAGCGTCTGAGGGTGCTTGTTTGTGGTGCCCCAAGTCATTATTTCCCCCAAAACAAGTCACAACAAGTAATCCATGTCTTGCAGCAGCGATGGCACCAGCAGGGGTGGAAAGCCTGGTTTATGTCTTTTCTTGCGGACATTCCTCGAGGCAACTGAGGAGCACACTGTCCTTCAACATTACAATCACCCAGACTTATTTACAAGCACAGAAACTGAGCTTGTGTATTAAACTGCAATTTTACCAGTTAGAGTTAATAAGGTTAATAAGTTAATAAGTTACCAGTTAAAGTTAATAAGGTTGTGTGCTTATTAAGGCACCTCTTGCTTCTCTCAATAATAACGTTTTCTAGGGATAAATATTGGAAAGGTAAGAAATCGACAATTGTGAACTGTTCAAGTGAGCCACCTAGTGGAACTCATTTGTACTACAATGAAGTCCACATGAATATTTGATATGACACAATAATAATGTTATATATACTTTACAAGCTTTTTACATCTTGCCACTAATTATATACTGTGGAGATTATCCAATCAAATGTGAGATTGCTTAAAAATCAATGCGTTTTTCTATATCAACATCTTATGATAAAGAAAAGATCAGCTTGGACCTTATATACTCAGACTCATAAACTTTAAGGTCAGGAGGGACCATTATGATCATCTAGTCTGACCTCCTGCACAGTGCAGGCCACAGAATCTCACCCACCCACTCCTGTAACAAACCTCTAACCTATGTCTGAGTTACTGAAGTCCTCAAATTGCGGTTTGAAGCCCTCAAGCTGCAGAGAACCCTCCATGAAGAATTATAATCTGAGGCCATTTTAATTTGTAAATTAGTGACACTAAGGACTGGAAAAATTCTGACTTCTAATTCTATCCATTTCTTTGGAAGATTCATATATTATCTTGCTGCCCATTGCCAGTTATTAATTTGCATATGGATTTAAATAACGCGTGTTCAGAGACCTGACAAAAGTATGGTGAACCAAAGGTAGGTAAGAGGTCATTTTAGCTGAAATGGGGTGAAGTAGATTTTTTTTCAGCCCTAACTTTCTCAGTCCTGATCCCGGGAAGAGTTTGGCAAGTGTTTAAGTTTGCTCAAATGAATAATTCTGTTCAAGTCACTGTATACATGCAGTTACATGTGTAAATTTTTGCATGTTCAGGGGGTTAGGAACCTAAACACCTTTGAGGAGCTGATCCTTAAATATTATGCATTTCTAAGCTGCAGTAGGCTCTTAAAGATACTTCTAGAAAAAAAGAAAAAGACTGCATAAGAACATAAAAACGACAGATGGTTAAGGGTTAATGTCTCTTTTACCTGTAAAGGGTTAAGAAGCTCAGTGAACCTGGCTGACACCTGACCAGAGGACCAATGGGGGGACAAGATACTTTCAAATCTTGGTGGAGGGAAGTCTTTGTATGTGTTGTTTGTTTTGGGGGTTGTTCGCTCTTGGGACAAAGATGGACCAGATATACAACCAGACTCTCCAAATCTTTCTGAATCAGTCTTTCATGTTTCAAACGTGTAAGTAGCCAGGCAAGGCGGATTAGGCTTATGTTTGTTTTCTTTCAATTTGTGAATGCTTTTCCTTTTGCTGGAAGGATTTTTACCTCTGTTTGCTGTAACTTTGAATCTAAGGCTAGAGGGGGGAGGTCCCTCTAGTCTATATGACTCTGAATACCCAGCTTAAGCATTTTTCCATCCTGAGATTTTACAGAGATAATTTTTACTTTTTTCTTTCTTTAATAAAAGCTTTCTTTTTAAGAACCTGATTGATTTTTTTCCCTTGTTTTAAGACCAAGGGGATTGGGTCTGAAACTACCAGGAGATTGGTGGGAAAGGAGGGGGAAGGGTAATCCGCTTTGTTTTAAGATCCAAGGAGTTGGAATCAGTGGTAGCCCTCAGGGAACCCAGGGAGGGGAAAGTCTGGCGGGAAAAAGAGGGGGAAGGCTAATTTTCCTGTGTCCAGATCCAAGGGTTTGTCTTTGGTCCCCAGGGAGGTTTGGGGGAACAGGAAGTGGGCCAAACACTATATTTTTGGCTGGTGGCAGCGTTATCAGATCTAAGCTAGGAATTAAGCTTAGAAGGGCCCATGCAGGTCCCCACTTTTTGGATGCTAAAGTTCAAAGTGGGGGAAAACCCTTGACACGGCCCTACTGGGTCAGACCAAAGGTCCATCTAACCCAGTATCCTGTCTTCCGACAGCGGCCAGTGCCAGGTGCCCCAGAGGAAATGAACAGACTAGATAATCATCAAGTGATCCATCCCCTGTCGCTCATTGCCAGCTTCTGACAAACAGAGGCTAGGGACACCATTCCGGCCCATCCTGGCTAATAGCCATTGATGAACCTATCCTCCATGAATTTGTCTAGTTCTTTTCTGAACCCTGTTATGGTCTTGGCCTTCACAACATCATCTGGCAAGAGTTCCACTGGTTGATTGCTTTGTGTGAAGAAATGCAGTTGTTTGTATACTTTGGTGTGATTGTTATACAATTATTTCTCTGTGCCTTTCTATGTATGAATACAGCTAATTTGAAACTAGTAAAATAGGCAAAAAATGAACAGCATGCCATTCACTTTTCTTCTAGTAGAGATGATCTTCTTATACCAGATTTGGTAAGTAATGTGTCAAAGTTTAGTGCAGCAACTCCCATGTTAAACCACTCACAGTGAAGATGTTGCAAGAAAAGGCCACAGTGGCTGGAAAGAGAGATCCACAAAATATATATGTTTAAAAATCACTTTAGAAGTCTATTTTGTTGATAAATTGTGTGGTAAAGTGATTGATAATATTTTGGTTTATTACAAAATATGTTAAGGAGATCAAATAACCAATGTCAGTCAAGTGTATTGTTAAAAGCCAAAAACAATAAAGTGCAGGAAACCAATTCAATGTAATACTAGTCTCCAGGAAGCCATCTTGTTAATCACTGTTACATTCACCTTACACAGAAAGCGCTCCCAAAGTTATAAATTTTAGCTGGTAGTAGGTATAGGATGATTTTACAAGTCACTAAAATTCAACTTATCAGTTTGTCCTGGTTCCTTTCTTTATCTTTCTTTTGGATACTAATATTGCAGGCACATCCATGAAGGAACCTTCTATGTTTGTATCAAGGTTGGACAGTCATGTATCTTGTCCTCTTCTTTTGGGATGTTTCAGTAGTAGTCTGTGAGAGTAATTTCCTTTCTGTTGCTATGGTAAAGCACTCATCTGTCCTGATATTGACAGCTTCCATATTTGCTCAAGCCAAAACTTACTTCAGTCAGTGCAAGGGGTTATGGGATTCTTAGTGTAAGTGAGCAGGGTTATATAAAAATCATGGCCAATTTAGGCTATAATGCTACTATACTATCTGTGCTTAATGAATACTAACATGTGTGGATAATGTGTGTGTACACATATACAGTTTTTTGTAACAAATTTATTTTTTTTTAGACTGAAAAATAAAGATTATTAAGAGACTGGCAGCTATAGTCAATTTACAGTTAAAAATAAATGAAGACTATTGATGTGTTTGCATATTATCTAGAAAAGGTTTCCAACAATATTTCCATGCTGTCATTTATATGTTATATTGTTCATATACATTGTCCAGGGAATAGGCTTTTCATCCAGCATTATCAACTGTATCAGCCTATTCTCTATATTTTGTTTGCTAGTTTTGTACCTAATTCAATAAAATCTTTCTAAATTAAAAATAGAAAAGCTACCGCAGGGGAAAAAGTCAGTTTTTGCAACTAGAGAAGCATCTCAAGATTTAATCAAGTCTCAAACAATAAGTGAACAGGTACTTAGTAGAAAGATTTACCATTCAGACTCCTGTAGTTGTAATTTTCTGCTTGCTGGTGACATCTGCTTCATTACTATCTTTAAGATACTAAAATATGAACTTCCGGAACCAAGTGCTTATTTAAATCCTGTGTAGCAGTCCAATTATAATAACCAGGTAGGTATCCTGGATTAGCGGCAGTTGCCTCAGGGTGAAATTCATTAGGGCTAAATCCCACTTACGCTCTCAAAATAGGATTAACATGAAGCATAGAACAACATGCAAACCTCCTGCCCAGGGGTGAGTTTCACCTCCATGAGCTTTGGGCTTATACTATGAAGGGCTTTATTGCCATTTGTACACCACCATAACTGTGCTGAGTGCTTTATGGCGGGATACAAAAAGTTGGTTGAAATTTTCAAAGCTGAATAGGGCATTTAGCCAAACAATTGCCTTTGAAAATTGTAGCTATTGCCTCTGCCTCAAACTGTTTACAATCTGAAGGCCCCAAACAGTTTCATTTGAGTATATTTACTACAGTGGATACTACCCCTAAAGTCAGTCACAGGTTTGCAGGATCAAGTGCCAAGTGAAGACACAACACAAGAGGGGATGTAACAAAAATCAGGGATAGGGAGGGCAAGAGGTCAATAAAATAATGCAGGTACTTGTATTAACATTGCAGAGCTTGAGGGCTTTGTGGATAGTTTTAAAATTAAGCCATCACAATGAGGGACAACTTAAGTTTGTAGGCCATGAAGAAGTACTTTTTAAAGAGAGACTGAGTCGAGGAGGAGGAGGCAGTACCATGGCAGAGCAGGTCAGTTCAGACCCAGTCCACTTCCTTGAAGTAAAAGAAAGTATAGAAATTCCCTGAACAAGGAACCTGAACTGTACCCAATTCTCCTACCAAGCCTACACATGATTGCAATGTGATCTGAAACTGGTGGGGGTGGGCTCAGGGTGGGGGTCGGTGTTCCACATAAAGAAGAGAAAATGTTTACCTAAATGTTGGGGGGGGGCGTGGAACCGCAAGACATAAAACCTCACTTATGACTCTTAGAATCTTACATTCAGCAAACTGTCTGTAACCAACGCAACCAAATCAAATGTGCAAGATCTGTATTATATGTAGCACACAGGTAGCAGCTGCTGATGGCATTGACAAAAGCACATAGACACACAGTGACAGATGAATGAATAATGGAATTGCAGTCCAGAAGCCAAGCAGAAAAATAATCCATACCTAATAAGGTACCCTAAAGCAGATGTGCATGAGAATTCACAGATGACGCAAATAGGAAAGTAAACAGCTCCCACTGTTAAAATCCTATCCAGTGCCACTGCCCACACAGCATTAATGTTGCTGGACAGCCATGCACATGTATGATTGGCAATAGCATTTTCTTGGAGAGTGGAAATTTAGTCTCTGCTTACGTTAATTTAGAAATACAGTAAAAAGGACCAAGGCCCTAACTTGTAACAGCTATCTGACTTATTCAGAACACCTTGGTTAAATGAAACATTAATTCAATAGTAAAGTGCCCGCACACTACACTAGTTACATACCCCTGAATAATCAACAGTACACATCCCTACACAGACGGCTTCCAATATATGCATAGTCTGTAGGATAGTAATGTGACCAGCATATAAATAATTGACTCTTTACTATCTTAGTCACTGATCCACCCCAAGTCCTCCCAGGGATTAGGAACCCTACCTGGGCACTAATTTCTGCTGAGGATCCAGTACATTCAGAGTGAATGAGCTGCAAATTAAAGCTACTTTAAGCAGTTTTCAGTTGCCTTTAAAAAAAAAATGCTGTTTCTCAAGGGGAACATAGTGAATGAAGACTTGGATGTTACCCACCTGCTGCCATTATCTATGAACAGACTGCATACACCACTGCCTGAGCCTCCTGGCTCACAACAAAAACGTGATTACTCCTCTCATGAGTTGAGCTAGCACCTTTTTGTCAAAAACCCTGTACTACATAGGCCAATGAACTCCCTGGAGTAGTGTAGATTTAGTAATCCAGAGATTAAATCCTGTTCTCTGCTAATCCCTTAAACCATCCAATACTGCTACATAGATAGCAATCCAAAAGAAGAGTTACCATGTATTTGTATATTCATATTTCAGAAATGCCGTAAGAATTGTCCTGTTGCAATCTAGAGGCTTCAAACCAAGGCCCTGGTCTAACAATAAGGTTCACCTAAACAGATCTCTTTACAGGACTGGGCCAGTATTTTGGGCGGGGTGTGTGGAGAAAACAGATTAACAAGTGAGAGTGGGGAAATAGAGCTATCTTCATTCAAAATTAGTGGCCTGTAGCGAACAACATCCAAGTCTGAGGCCCACATTACTTATCCACACTAACACTAAGAGATACAAGTAAGTACAAAATCAAGTTCACTACATAATAAACATCAGACTTCATGCATTCTAGACCTCTAAAAGTATGGCAACAAACAAAGTGCTTGGGGAACATAGATCACACCCTCTCTCATTCTCAGAAAACTAACCCTTTACCCATTCGCCTTCGCATAGGTTTAGATGGTATACCATGTGGTAATTATTTCCAAATCACAAGTGCAAACACTCACCCTGATTGGAAAATTAGCAGATTCGAAACTCAGGTAATTTGCCCCTAATGAGGAACTTGTTGAACTGAATTTAACAATTAGCTCATATCCTTTCCTGGATGTATGTGACAGGGCTACAGAAAGGCTCAGAAACTCACCTATTCAAAGATTCTCAGTGAAAACCCAGAAATATTATCCTACTTCTCTACATAGCCCTTAGACTGGTAGTTCAAGGATTGTGGTCCTTGAAGAGCTGGCTGATCACTTGGTCCTGGCTCTGCTCCTTGTTACTAGTTGCTAAACTGCATTAAAAGATGCTAAAAAAACCCACATTACTTCCCTAATGTTACTTTTCTACATGAGGAGCTGCTGTAGTTGCCAGATGGGTGCTCTGCAATCAGGTATGTGAGAAGAGGAGGTCCATACACAGTTGTGAATGGCAGAACACAACAGTCAATGCAAGGGAAAATGTCCACAAGATAATCTCACTGTTAAGTTGTGACCTACACTAGAACTGGTTGAAAACCTTTGAAATCTCACCAGGCTTTTGCTCTTTTTTTTCCAAAACTTTGTCAACATTTTGGGAAAGCTTTTTGCTCTTTTCAAACCATCGTTTTACAGCAGATAACATTTTACAGCAATTGGGAACTCTGACGAAAAAGTTTTCAATTAGCTCTGGCCACTCTAGGAAAATTCCTGTCCTAGAGTGGTGCAGCCCTGGCATACCAAGAGCTTTATCATTTACCACCGTAACTGACATCAGAATATTCCCAGAGAACATGTCAGCAAGTTAAAAAAAGGACAGCATGCAGCAAAGAAAGGGTGAAGAGAATCTTTTGCAAAAAACAAAGGACACTTGAGAGATACACCTGTACATGGTGCCTCTTTGACTGCCTTTGTGGTGAAGCAGTAGGCATTTTAATAGAAGCTGAGAGTCTCAGGATTGAAGGATGCCATGTTATGCAAGGAGACGGTAGAGCTTGTCTACCTAGGAGGTTGCACTTTGACCTCTCAGGAACTGTATTAAGGTATGCCTTAAAGAGAAAAGAGCACAGGAGTATCCTGCATATTTTCACTTATGAATCAACTGTACAAAGGTCCACTCCTCACACCAATTCTACAGGCTGGAAAAATTGATCTTGATGACCTCTCACCCAAAGATTATGCAGGCTGGAGATTTGAACATAGCAAACACCAAATCATTTTATTGTTCTGCCTAGTAAGGCCTTAACTGCCAGTAAGATGATTTTTTTTCCTCCCCAGGGGAAAGCGTGAACACAGTCCCCCACTACCACAAATTGTGTGGTCGAGTTTCCCACATTTGGGGAAATCGCAGGGGTCAGCACACCCGCAGTGAAATGGATGAGCCTCACCCTGGGAAAGCCACCTTCGTGATCATGGTATCTCCTCTGCCAGGTAAGTATGATAGGTAAATTCACTATCCTACTGCATTTAGAAGCTAATAACTTCTGAGTTCTAATCCTGACTTTGGTACTGATTCCTCCCTGTAGCTTTGAGCAACTCACTTAACTTCTCTACCTCAATTTCCCCCTCTGTACAATAATGATAACAATACTCACCAAGTTCACAGAGGTGGTGGTGGTGGTGGTAGGATTAGCGAGTTAACATTTTTAAAGGACTTTCAAAATATGCAGTATAACGGTGCATACATTCCACTTTTCACCCATCAGTCCTAAATTGCTTTATAAAAATGTGTCTACTTTACATTTTGGATGCAGAGACACAAGCAGATTAAATAACTTGCTTGGGGCCAGAAAGCAAATCAGTGGTAGGGTCAGGAAGAGAATCAGGGTCCAAAATAGTTACGAGACTATACAAAAAGAGTAAAGATGATAAATGGCAATGTATCAGTTTGGGGGAAAGAGAGCATAGGGATCTGTGGTCTTTATTTACCAGTCATGATCTGCTGGAGATGATAAATACCACAGTGATGATGTTTGCAAATGATGTTCTTTGACTTAGCCTCCCTTTACATCACCCCACCTGCCCTCTCTACTCTACCAATGACACCAGCCTCAGTACTCCTGTTGTGTCCTTCTCTCATGGACAGCCGCATCTCTGAGGCCTCTTCCATGCTACTCTCATGCTCAGCATTCCCTTCCATTCCCTGTTCCAGCATTGCCAATGCTTGTGAGTTCACTGCAATATTTGATGGTTTTTCTAAAGCCCCAGCCCCTGGATTCATGGGATTACCAGGGAATCTCAGCTTTCATTTTTAAAAAGTAAGTTTCCACTCCTTATAACCGTGTAGAAAAGCCTGAAAGCATGAACCATAAAGGTGCAGAAAGCAGAAGGCAAGTAAATTACTTAAAAAAAAATTTCAGGGTTTTAAATCCATGACAGAACACAGAGCAGCAGTCTCAAGTTGCAGCGGGGGAGGTTTAGGTTGGATATTAGGAAAAACATTTTTACTAGGAGGGTGGTAAAGCACTGGAATGGGTTAGCCGGGGAAGTGGTGGAATCTCCTTCCTTAGAGGTTTTTAAGGTCAGGCTTGACAAAGCCCTGGCTGGGATGATTTAGTTGGGGATCGGTTCTGCTTTGAGCAATGGGTTGGATTACATGACCTCCTGGGGTCCCTTCCAACCCTGATATTCTATGATTGATTCCATGATTTTGGGCGCCCAACTTGTGGTGTTTGAAAATATGGGTTCCAATGGTGCTGGGCCCTAGAGCCTTGATCTTGCAGCAGCATCTGTGGCCAGGTCTACACTGCGACTTTAAATCGGTTTAATGGCCGATATACCGATTTAACGCTGTATCCGTTCACACGACGTCGTCATTAATATCGAGTTAACCGCCTCCTTAAATCGATTTCGGAACTCCTCCCAAACGAGAGGAGTAGCGCTAAATTCATAACATCGGATTAGGGTTCCGTGGGACGGAAATCGACCGTTATGGCCTCACGGTGCGAGCATCCCCAGAGTGCTGCAGTGAAGCGCTCTGGACAGCCAATCTGGAACGTCCGGATGCAGCGGCAGGTAAACAGGAAAAGCCCCGCGAACTTTTGAATACATTTCCTCTTGTCCAGGCAGTGGAGCTCTCTGATCAGCACGGCTGCGATGCAAGTCCTTCAAATCAGAAAAAAAAAACAGGCTCAACATGGACCGTATCAGGGGATGATACTAGTCTGATCGCTGTATGGGAGACAAATCTTGTTTGTTACCAGCTCGCTTACAAAGAAACGAAATGCCAAAAGCGTTTGAAATAAAAAACTGGCAAGGATACACAGCGCTGCAGTGCAAGCGTAACGGGAAGCCAAGAGACTCAAAATGGACGCTGCATCTGAAGGAAGGATGGGTACTAGGAGGACTCCAGCATCCACAGTCCACAGCAGTCTCTGAAATTATTTCCATTATTGGCAGAGCTCCAAGTGTCTGGTAGGGTCAAACACAGTGTCTGGCGTGGTTCAGGGAACAGCTCCTCAGTTTTCTTTCCCCCCGCCCACAACGTGAAAAAAAAAGGGTAAAAATCATTCCTTGACTACTTTCTATGTCACCCTACTGTGTACTGAATGCTGCTGGTAGACGGGATGCTACAGCACTGAAGAGCAGTATCTGCTCCTCTCCATCTCCTCCTCTCTGGTGGTAGATGGGCGTGCAGACTGCCCACCATCCAGGAGAACCCTAATTGCTCAACATCAAAGGCAAACATGCTACGCCTAGCAAGTAGATAGGACAGAATGGCTAATAACCACTTAATCATTGAAACTGGGGCTGGAAAATTTTTGCAATCACATTTGGGATTGACGGTGCTTGGCAATGAGTTCAATTCCTTCTTCCCTTATGGTGTCCTAAAAATAGAGTCCCATGCCTGCCTGACTGTCATAGTCCCCATGGAAGGCATTGCTCCAGCTGCCTCCCCCCGACATCTCATTTCACCTCCTCACTAAACAAGTCTCTGTTTCTTATTCATGGTATTCCTTTAAATACTTCATGACACAGCAAACGGGGGAGGGGCACTGACTACGGTAGCTCCAGGAAGGTTGAGGGAGGAGGAAAGCAACGGGTGCGCTTCTTGCAAGGGGCAACCCCTGTGCATGACTGACAACGTGGAGCACCTGTCTCTGAACACTGGATCTCTGTTACACTTGCCTATTATTCTAGCAGGACAGTGCACCACTGACCGTCTGGTTCCGCAAGCCGAAACTCGATGCGGAGTGCCGGTAAACAGGGAAATCCCTCGAGAAGCTTACAGTGACATTTCCTGCTTTCATGGTGTCCACGCTGATCACACACGGGTGGCGATGCAGTTCAAAATGCAAAGTAGCTCCTGCATTTGAATCTTACGGGAGATAGCAGATGAGGTTCTCATCAGATCTCCACGTATCGCCGAGGTGAGACAAATAGCGAGAGACGACGGAGTGTTTATCAGTAGCTAGGCGTAAGAACAGGAATGCCAAAGCCTTTGAAAAAATAAACATACGAAGAGATACGAATTAGCGGTGTAGCGACGTGAACAAGTAAACGGGAAGCCAGATCACTCAAAAGACGTGGTTCATGGAGGGGAGGGAGGGGTAATGAGGAACGTACAGCTACCAGCTCTCCACAGCGGTCTCTGAAAACTATTTGCATTTTTGGCTGCGCGCCCAATGTCGCAGCGTTAAACACGTGGTGTCCTTGCGTGGTTCACGGAACAGCTCGTCAGTTTTTTCCCCCTCCAGCACGGTAAAAAAAAGTGAAATAAATAATTTCCTTGAGTATTTTTCTGTAAATGTCACCCCTCTGTGTACTGAATGCTGCTGGCAGAACGCGATGCTGCTGCGGTGAAGAAGCAGTATCCAGCCCTCTGCCCTCCGCAGGGGTATACGGCCACCCAGATGAGTGCTCCTGGCTGAGTGTGCCGGGGGCTCCCAAGGGTGAAAATGGAATGACTCCCTTTTCTGACAGTGGATGGTAATCAGAACGCCTGGTAACGTCCTTCATCTTATCCACCTGGGGGCTGAGCCTTCATAGACCCATTCCTCTACTTGCGTAAAGAAAAGATTCGGAACTGCATGACTGTCATAGCCCATGGTTGCTCCTCCTCCCCTCATTTGATCTCAGTAACTACTTCTGTGATTCTTAAATTCATGCATTTCTTCATAATAACTTCATGCCAACAATGGTGGGGGGCACTGCTGTGGTAGCCCAGGTAGGTGGGAAGCAAACAGTTGTGTTACTTACTTGCAGCGTGAAATCCTCTGTGAATACTGACACAGAGCAGCTGCCGCTGTGCTACAACTGATTTAAATACACTGTATCCTATTCTTGTCTGGACTGACTCTATTTTATTAACCGTAAAAGGGCAGGATTGACTCAGTCCCCAAGTGATTAATCCTCCATTTTCCTTTCAAAAATTCAAACACAGCGGGTTATTATCCGTGTTCTGTCCCATTTACTAGGTGATGTAAACAAAAAGAGATGGAGCAGGTAACAGTTTCTGCTTGTTCCCTACAGTAAAGTACTGTACCATCTACCAACAGGAAGGGGAGAGGAGCGGATTTTCAAGTAGCAATAATCAACACCTCAGAATTAACTTTCATTGGTTATGATACTGCCACTCGGCAAGCTCTAACAACTCTCAGTGCTGCAGATTCGCCCTCTACAGTAGGCTAAGTCAGTAAAAAGAGGTACTGACATTGTAAGTACTCAGGATTGCTTATTTAACTGTCATTTTCTCGTCTGGGGTAGGGGAAAGAAAACTGAATAGCTGTTCCGTGAACCACATAAAAGACCATTACCGTGGTAACTAACAGACACTGGGTCGCTAAGCCAAGAAATGCAAATAGTTTTACGAAGAACTGCTGAGTAGACTGTGGGATAGTGCGGGAGTCCTCAGGCACCGCCCTCCGCTCTCTACCCATGATCCCCGCCCCTGAAGCCATATGCTAATTGTATAATGGTCACCGGGGGTTCTGGGTAAATGTTGTCAGTCATTCCTTGCTCACGAGGAAAACATCATGCAGAACAGTCTTTTCGCACATTTTTTTCTCTGGATTGCCTTGCAGAACAATAGGCACGTGGCAGCGAACTAGAGAGACCGCGGCTTTTGTTTTCCCGTCACCATTTGTGTACTAGATGCCGTGGAGACAGAGGCGACACTCGAGCGCTACACACCAGCATTCAATTGCTTTTGCAATGGAAATAGCAAGATGGTACCATCATTCTGTACCGGTCTACTGCCAGAGAAACTGGCAATGACAGACGGTTACTCTTCTATTTCTGAACTGTCTAGCTGCTATCACTGAGTGCCCCTGGCTAAAATCAGCTGGGGGATTCGCAACACAAAAGCAAACTTGGGATTGACTCACGTTGCCACTGAGTCAATCCCTCCTTATGCCTGTCTAAAAAAGAGTCAGTCCTGACTACAAAAGAGTCAAGCAGCACAAGAACCTGTGGCAACCTTAAATAGAGTACAGACTGTCATCTGTTAAGTCTACAAGGTGCCACACGGATCTCTGCTGCGTTTACAGATCCAGACTAACTACAGCTACTCCTCTGAAGAGGAGATATCGAGTAATATAGAAAGAGCACAGCATAACTCCTGTGGCTGTATTTAACAGGGGGTCTTTTCCCCCCCCCCCCCCTTGGCAAGCCCCCCAAAAACTTGCAACCATTGCTCTCACCTCTCTCCCAAACCCTCTGCATAGCTACTGTGCAGGATGGCCCAACCCCCCATTCCTGTCATGCAGTTGTGAGGAATACAAGATAAGAACACATAGAACTTACGTCGGACATAAACCGGGGGGGGGGCCACTTGTGAGGCATGCAGTCGTGGCTATGACAGTCAGGCAGGAACATACTCAAGTTTTAGAAAACCAGAAAGGAGCGATGGGGACCTGCCTGCCAAGTGAGGCCACTCCAAATTTGGGGTTTCAGAAACCATTGTCACAGGGGCACGCAAGATATCATCGGGGACACTAAACTGGTGATGCCACTGGTCCAGGTAAACAGGAAAAGCCTGAATCCCCAGCGAACTTTTGAAATTCCATTTCCTGAATGTCCACCGTGAGGGTCAGGACACACACAGGTGACCACACAGAGCTCATTTGCACTCGTCAAGCAAAATGCAGTCCTCCTGATAATCGAAGAAGAGCGCCAGCTTGGACCACACATGAGGTTCTGATCTGATCGCTATCTGGGGTGAGGACTCAGTGCTCAAGCACTGCGTTCCAAAAGACGAAATGAAAAGTTTTGAAAGAATTTCAAAGTCGTATGGCTGATAAAGGGCACAGCAGAGACTCCTTCATGCCACGAGTGAAAGTGAAGAACTTAGACAGGGTACCGAAAAGCCAAGAAGCAAACGGAAGGTCAGGCTCCTGAGCCGAAAACATCGCTTCTATGCTAGAACTACATGCAATTTTGGGGTTCAGCGCTACCAGTGCCCCACCCCCTGTCGTGGATTCAGACTTGGAGAAATATCAAGTGTTTCTGAGGATGTAGCCGAGGGGGAAGATGGAGACGAATTTGAGGATGAATGATGCGTGGTGATAGCACACAGCAAGTCCGTAAACCCCAACAGCCAGGATCTTTTTGAGACCCAAGAATACAGTCCCTGCTCTCCAAGCGCAGAAGCCCAACAGTGAAGGCCATGGAAGCGACCTCCGGTAAGTGTCCTCATCTGTACCAAACACGGATTTAAAACAAGACGGTTTGTTTAGATCGCATGAACCAGGGCTTTGCTGCAGTCGCAGCCATTATGTACAGGAAAATTTTCGTTAACATGTCTGGGATGGAGCGAAAATCTCCAAATTAATGTCCATGAAGGTCGATCGTGGAAGAACTCCAAACCCTATGCTATAGATGAACATTCTGGCCAGACAGCCTTCTCGGTCCCCCATAGTAGGTAATTTCAACGCCATGCAGGTTTGCAAGACATTTGGTACTGCAGGCATTGAAGGCATTGCACTGAAGCATTGGCATAAACAAACGATCTGCCTCCTGCGTGCTATTGTGCAGGAGAGATAGCATCCATTGTTACCTGTAGAACACAGGAATGTAAATAGGGGCAGACATGGCGATTTGCTACTGGCCAGAGCGGGGGGATGGGAGGAGGGATAGCGACGAGCTTTTTCAGCGTCTGGCAACAGGATTCTTCCCTGCTACCAGCACGCGTGCGATGCTGGGGGTGAGTGTAGGGTGATCACTAGCAGCGATCGTATATGATAGAGCCATGCGCTGTTGGTGGATGTGAAAGAGGGGGTTTGGGCTTTGCAGTCCTCTTACAGGAGCAAGGCATCATATAGATCACTGTGTATAATGAAGGCGGAGAAGTCAAAAATTTTAAAGCTCACTTACCATCAGCCGGCGTGGACGTACGTTGCCGTACCTGCATCTGTTGTGTGTGCCACACCAGTCACACAGACACTGAATATTTAAACGGCTACAAAATGCACCTTGTATAGAGATCACATGTGCTCTGTAAGGTGGATAGTGGTTCTATGTGAAAGAGTACTATCATTGCTCTGTAAAAGGTATCTTTCCAGTCTACTTATTCAGCCCTGGCTTTGCCTTCCCCATGCAGCTGCACATTTCTCTGAAGTCCCCTAGTGCCATCACGAGGGCTGTGCTGTGATACGGCGGAGGAAGAAGAAGACGCGAGAATGAAATGTTCACAAGAAAATTATTGAAGTAAACACGGCAATGAGAGGATAAACAGAATGATTGGAAGGATGTGGTAGCAAAGTACAGGAAAAGATGCCAGTGAACGATCTGAGAGGGCTAGGCAGGAAGACCAGCGTGAAAGAGAGAAACGCTGTGATCTGCTGCGTTCTCAAACTGAAATCCTCCCAACGCATGGTGGAGCTTCAGGAAAGAGCAGCACAGTAGCAGAGTGCCCCGCCACTGCAGCCCTGTATAACCTCCCTGCAAGCCCACGTCCCATATCTCCCTCACCCAGACGTGTAAGAACGCGTGGAAGGCTTTCTGCAACCCGCCTACTCCTCCACACCCCCTGCAGCAAGTTCAAGGAAAAAGGCTGTAATTACGCTATCAATGTGCTTAGTAGCTTTCCCTTCCCCTCCTTCCAAAGCACAGCAGTCAGGGACACCTCCTAAATCTCTGCCTTTTTTTATAGTTCCTTTTAAATACAAATACATCGAAAGGGGAGGTGGGTTGCTTACAGGGAAATCTAGTAAGGAAAAACTCATGATTTTTAACAGATGCATAATTACTTTTATGAATAATAAATGATTTTAAACGATACAGAATTTATTTCCTTCGCCAACCTGTAATGAAAAGGGGGAGGGTGGTTGCTTACACTGAATAAGTCATCAAGTGCGGAGGGGTTCATCAAGGGGAAGCAAACAGAGTCACACCGTACCTGCCGTGCTGAAACTCTTTTCAAGGCCTTCTCTGATGCGCAGCGCTCCAGGTGTGCTCTTCTAATCGCCCTGGCTCTGGCTGCTCGTACTCAGCGGCCAGGTGATTTGCCTCAGCCTCCCACCCAGCCATAAATGTCTCCCCCTTAGTCGTCACAAAGATTGTGGGAGCACATCACAGCAAGCAGCAATAGCAAGCGGACATTGGTTTGGCTGAGTCTGAGCGAGTAAGTAATGATCGCCAGCCGACCCTTTAAACGGCCAAATGCACATTCTACCACCATCCGAGGCACTGCTCAGCCTGTAGTTGAACAGCTCCTGACCACTGTCCAGGCTGCCAGTGTATGGCTTCATGAGCCATGGCATCAAGGGGTAGGCTGGGTCCCCCAGGATAACTATAGGCATTTGAACATTCGCCAACGCGTTATTTTCTGGTCTGGGAAAGTAATTCCCTTGCTGCAGCCGTTTAAACAGACTAGTGCTCGAAAGACGCGAGCGTCATGGAACCCTTTCCTGGCCATCCCACGTGGATGTGGGTGAAACGTCCCTTGTGGTCCACCAGTGCTTGCAGCATCCATTTGAAAAGTACCCCTTGCGGTTCACGTACTGGGTGCCCTGGGTCTGGGGCCAAGATAGGGATATGGGTTCCATCTATGGCCCCACCACAGTTCGAAAACCCATTGGCAGCAAAGCCATCCACTATCACCTGCACGTTTCCCAGAGTCACAACCTTTCGTAGCAGCAGCTTAACGATTGCTTTGGCTACTTGCATCACTGCAGCCCCCACAGTAGATTTGGCCCACTCCAAATTGATTTCCGACTGACCGGTAGCTGTCTGGCGTTGCAACTTCCAGAGGGCTATGCCACTCGCTTCTCCACCTGTGAGGCTGCTCTCATGTTTGTACATATACGTGCGTTTTCAGGGCAGGGGGAAAGCATGTCACAAAGTTTCTAAGAAAGTGCTCTAGCGCAGCATGCGAAAGTTTCGCAGCCACTGCGAATCGTCCCACACCGTCAAAACAATTGATCTGGTCCCACCAGTCTGTGTGCTTGTTCCCCATGCCCAAAACTTTCGGCGTTCAATGGGTAGTAGATGCCCCGTTAATAGCATTTAGCTCCAAAACGCTGGGCCAGCGGTTATGCGAGAATTCTGCCTCCATCTCGTCATCGTGCCCTGCCCGCTCAGCAATAGCTGCCTCCTCCTTCTCCTCCTGCCGGTTGCATTCATTGTCAGTCAGTATAGTCAGCAAACGAGAGTACGCGAGTTTGACAACGGTCAATACCGTTTGTAGATCTCAGGGTCCATGATTGCTGTGGCTATGGCGTTTGCTCAATGCATCTCCGCGAAAAAAGGCGCCAAAGGTTGTCGCTTGCCTTTCACAAAGGGAGGGGTGAGGCTGTACGATCCAGCACCACCCGGGCACCCGGGGCAATGTTTTCTGCCCCATCAGGCACTGTGCTCTCAACACGGAAGTGGGAACTATGGGATAGCTGAGGAACAGCTACCCACAGTGCACCGCTCCTGAAATCGATGGTAGCCTTGGACCATGGACATAAGCAATCGATTTTTTGATCGCACTGTGGACGCGCAAAACCAATTTTATAACATCGGTTTTGTAACATCGGTTTAAACTACTTCGAAATAATCGTGCAGTGTAGACGTACCCTGTGAAGGTGCAATTGCAGGGTCAGCGCCTGAGCTGCCACTCCCTCACCATATTCAAACCATTCTAAAAAAGGCACTTCTGCCATCCCACCTTTAAACAGTGAGAGGGAAGAAAAATAACCATAAAAAGCCCAACCCTTGAAGAGAATTGTCCACACATGAACACACCTTGCTATATAACCACACAAAAATTGTACTGTCACTCTTGTTCTTTTCTGTTTCCTATTCTCCTCAATCTCACTAGTTTTCCAGATGCTTACAACATTTTAACCTTTGATTGCATGTCCCCTGCACTTCTCGCTCCAGTTCTTTGTTTAATATGGATGCTGCTTTTTATCATCACAAAAGGCACGATAAAAATATCTTTATTCTTTCTTATATGACAATCTGAAGTAGACTTGGCATCAAGGATATGAGAAGTTAACCCTGAGATAGCTCATTTTATGGCAGCTGTTTGAAATTTGACTCATGGAACTTGAAGATCAGTCACTCTCTGGCCGAGAGAGCCTTGACATTATAGTATCTGTAAACTTTTAACGTCACAAATACACACCATTGGAAACAAAATATTCTTACTGTTTAAGAAGTGATTGTTACCAGAATGAGGAGAAAGCACCTCAGAATGCCGGAGGTCGAGCTACGAGGAAAGACACTTTACAAAAATAAAGTAGAAAACATTGTCATGTTTTATTTTTGGATAATTAAAATAAAACATTAAGAACAAAATTGGTACATTCTGCCACTGTCATGATCATTTTGGCTCCGATTCAGGAAAGCATTCCTATTCAGGAAAACACTCCTATTCAGGAAAACACTTAAACACGTGCTTAAAATTACACAAGTCCTGTTCTGACCTAATTAGGGTAATACATAAGCATATGCATAAATGATTTTCTGAACCGGGGCCTTGGGCCCAAATCCTCGGTGGTACTTAGGTTCCTAACGTCAACTGATTTCAGTGGAAATCTGTCGTCTTAGCTGACAGTGGAAAAGTCCACTTAATCCACTTGCTAATCACTACCGAAGCTGTAAATTTAATTGCTCACATATGCAATGTAGTTATAGTTGTGTCAGTCCTACCTTGAACGGTCCCTTAGAGTATATGCTAACTACTGATGCTCAAGAGTTTGTTCCACCTTGCATTTAGCTGTGATGCTGGAGTACCTTTCCCAAACCTAAAGAAGAGCTCTGTGTGGATCGAAAGCTTGTCTCTCTCATGAACAGAAGTTAGTCCAGTAAAAGATATTAGCTCACCCACTTCGTCTTTCTATTGCTCAAATATGACACATGAGTAATAGTAGAAGAATTAAAAATCTACTCTAAAAGCATAATAACTAAAGAGACTCTCATGGTTAAACTAAGCTCATATTGATTTTAAAATATAAATCTATTTTAATGAGCATTTCAGATAAATGATTGTGACAAATGCTTGGTTGACAGTGATGGAAAATGAAGCCTTCGCTCCACAGAATAGATTAATCAGAGGAAGTATCAGAAAAGGCTTCTTGCTTTGCCCAGATGACACACCTTTAACTGTGTGGTGGAAGATCCAAGTAATTCATTCTCCGTGCCTGTTCCCAACACTTGATTTGAGTTCTAAATACCCATATATACTAGGAAATTGATCAGTTATTAGCAACAGGTCCCAGTGAAGCAATGCTGAAAGCCATTTAATTTAATGTATGGAACAAAATTTTCAACTGCATTCTAGAAAAATCATGACCTTTGAAAATGATTTTGTCCCATTTGCACTAGCAATTAAACTGTTTCCAACCCCAATTCATGAGAAGACTTGTTGGCTCTAAATAGTCTATTTTCCCCATGTGGGGTCTGTGACAGACCCAAACCAGTGGGGTACAGGAGTCTGGTCCTGTTAGTATCCAGGAAGTGGGTGGGTGAAGCTACCCACTGTTAAAGGATCCCTCCCCAAGCCTAAAGGGAGGATCCACAGGTCTGTGATACCAAATAATTGTGTGGGACAACCAATGGAAAAAAACAGGATCGGGGGTGAAGTCATAGGGCTAAACGAAGGGAACCTGATGGGGATACCGAGCAGAGAACCCGGACAGCTCCCACTGCTCCTCAAAGGTGTCAAGCGAGCCAGCAGACGCTGCCCAGAGGAACTCTGCCTGGATGCATGAATGGACGGAGGAGCAGAAATAGGCCCCCCAGTCGCAGGAAATCCCGTCGTCCAACCTCCTCTCCCTGGTGTGTAGATGGCTAGTTTGGCCAGGTTCAAGAGGAGGTTGATAAGGAGATCCCGCAACTTTGTGGGGCCACGGATGAGGAGTGCATAGATAAACAGGTGAGGGGAGAAGTGCAACCAAAAACGCAAGAAGAGATCCAAGAGGAGCCGGAACAGGGGCTGCAACCTGGCACACTCTAAATAAATGTGTGCCAGGGTCTCCTTCATGCCGCAAAAGAGGCAGGTGTTGGGGACAGGGGTAAACCACACCAAGTACACGCCCGTGCTCTCTTCCCCATGAAGGAGCCGCCAACTGACATCCCCGGCGGGCCTCAGGACCAGGGCAGGGTATAAGCTGGCCCACCGGGGCTTCTCACCCCTCAAGAGGTGGCAGGAGGTCCCGCCACTTTGTATCGGGGCAGGACGCGAGGGTGAGGTAGTGAAGAGTGTGGAGCACGAGTATGTACAGATGTTCCCTTGGTGCGGTCTGGAACAGAACTGGCTGCAGATCGTGCAGCCGTCTCGCAGTGAAAGGGCAGGGGGGCCGATTGGGGGACACGGGGCAAGGGCCCAATAAAAAGGTCCACGGGGCCTGGGGTGGAGGGTGGGCGAGGTGTGCCCTCTCGCAGGACCCGGTCAAGGTAGGCCCGAGCAGCGGGCAGTAAAGCGGCCTTCACCTCTTGAAGTACGCGCCAGGGAGTACGAGGGCTGGAGAGCCCCATGTGCTGAGCGAGCATCAAGGGATCCAGCCAGTCTCCCCGGTCATAGTCCAGGAGGTCTCCGACCCTGGTGACTCCCGCCAAGACCAGCCTCTAGCGCACCGCGGGGGACTCCGCCACCTGCACACGAAGCTGGGGGTTATGTAGCAGGGGTTCCACAAGGAGATCAGCCCCCACGGTGGCTGCCACGGACTTGGTCATTGAAAAGAGCTTCCAGGTCCGGAGGAGGTCTTGGTAGAAGACCGGCAGCCCGGAGAGGTCTCTCAGAAGACCTCTCGGATGGAGGTGAAACAGCTGCCGGTAGTATCGGAGCCCTCGGAAGCGGCGGAGGAAGGCGTGCACCAATACGCTCCATGCCGGACTACCTGCACCATACAGAAGCCTCTGCAGGGCCTGGAGGCAGAAGACATGGACCTGAGTGTGTAGGCACTTCAGGCCCTGCCCCCCCTCCTCCAGGGCAGGTGGAGGACCCCTGCAGAGACCCAGTGTATACCCGGCCAAAAGAACTCCAGAATCATCATCCTGAGGTTGGCCAGGAAACCCGGGGCCAGGACCAGGGTGTTGAGCCAGTACCAGACCATGGACAGGACTAGTTGATTGAGCACCAGTGCCCTCCCTCGAAGGAAGAGGCACCGGAGTAGTCTCGTCCATTTCCGGAGCCGCTCCGTCACCCTGCCCTCTAAACCATGCCAGTTCTCTGGCAGAGACGGATGCCTGGCAGAAAGGTAAACGTCGAGAAAGAGCGGACCCGTGCTCCACTGGATGGCCTGAAGTGCGGGTGAGAGGGAGCTCGCCTGCCACCTGTCCCTACCACCAGGCCAGAGCTCTTGACCCAGTTGACTCAGGCAGAGGAGGCAGCTGAGTAGATGACCTGGCAAGCCTCCACTCGCACCAAGTCGCCCGGGTCCTGGACCACGAGGAGCACATCGTCGGCATATGCCTACAGGACCAGCTGCAGCTCTGGCTCTTGAAGCACCAACCCCGTCAGCCTCCGACGGAGGAGACAGAGGAAGGGCTTGATCACCAGAGCGTACAACTAACCCAAGAGGGGACGCCCCTCCCGCACTCCTGGCCCGAAGCTGACCAGCTCAGTCAGGGTCCAGTTGAGCCTGACCAGACACTCCGCAGAAGCATACAGCACCTGGAGAAAACCCACAAACCGGGGTCCGAAGCCGAACGCTCGCAGAGTACCCAGGAGATACCCGTGATCCATCCTGTCGAACGCCTTCTCCTGATCCACGGACAAGAGGGCGAACGACAGACCATCCCTACACCCTAATTCCAGAAGATCCAGGACCAGATACAAGTTATCAAAAATTGTGCAGCCCGGGACGGTGTAGGTCTAGTCTGGATGGATCACGTCTGCCAGCACGGACCCTAGCTGCATCGAGATGGTCTTCGAACAATTTTGTAGTCCATGCTGAGGAGCGAGACGAGAAGCCAATTCCGTAAGTCGTGGAGGTCCCCCCTCTTCGGCAATAAGGCGAGCATGGCTTGCCTGCACGAGAGAGGGAGGACCCCGCTTTGCAAGGACTCGGCCCAGATGGTGACCAGGTCTGGGCCGAGGACATCCCAGAACACGTGGTAGAACTCCACGGTCAGCCCGTCCATGCCTGGAGATTTATTGATGGGCATATGACAGAGGGCTTCCGAGAACTCGGTCAGAGTGAGAGGCAGCTCTAGCCGGTCCTGGTTGCCCGTGCTGACCGTCGGGAGTCCATCCCAGAGCATTCTGCAAGCATTAGGATCTGTCGGATCCAGGGAGAAAAGAGTCGCGTAGAAGGCCCTGTCTCTCCCGCACATCTCTGCTGGATCCATGAGGGGGTGCTGTCCTCAGCCAGGAGGCAGGTGACGTGCTTCTTGGCCCCCCTCCTTTTCTCCAGGGTGTAGAAGAAGTGGGAGCCGCGATCCATCTCTTGAAGGAGGTGAATGCGGGATCGAACAAAGGCACCCTGGGCCCGATGGTCCTCGAGGTCCCGGAGCTCCTCTCGCTTCGCCTGGCATGCTCCGCAGAGGTATGGATCCTCAGGGCTGGCGGCCAGATGCCTCTCCAGCTCCAAGACCTCCCACTCCAACTGCTCTATCGCCGCATCCCTCCGCCAGCTGGCACCCTGGGTGTAGTCATGGCAGAAGAGCTGGGTGCGCACCTTCCCCAGGTCCCACCACTGCCACGCCGAGGGAAAGGTGCGCCTTTGCCCTTGCCAGGCCAGCTAGAACTCCCAGAACGATGCCATGAAGCCCGCATCTTCCAGCAAACTATTATTAAAGTGCCAATAGGCCGGCACCTTTCCGCGCAGAGAGAGACCATCACGGTGGCAAGGTGATTATCCGAAAAGGGGGCCGGCCGAATACTGGAGGAGTGGGCTCGTGAAAGGTGGAGACATGATAGGTAAATGCGGTCCAGTCGGGAGTGGTGCGACCGATGGGCCTCCACCTGGACGAAGGTGAACGTCAAGACGTCGTCCGGGTGGTGGTCGCGCCAGACGTCCACCAGGGAGTGGCGTTCGACAATCTCACGGAGGACGTCCGAGGCGGCCGGGCACTGCTCGGTCCCCGAGCGGTCCCATTCCTCGAGGGTGGTGTTAAAGTCCCCGCCCAGGATCAGGCACTCACAAGGATCCAGGGAGCCAAGGAAGGTGGACGCCTGCTGATAAAAACGCAATCTCTCTGGGCTGGATGTCGGGGTGTAAACGTTGACAAGTTTAACCACAAGCCCCTCCATGTGGACCCAGAGGTGCAGCAGGCGGCCCGGCACAGCCTGGGCAACCCCCAGCACCTCGGGCCGTAGGTCAGGGGAGAACAGTGTCACCACTCCAGCCGTGTGAACTGAGAGGTGGCTAAAGTAGACCCTGTCCCCCCACTCCAGCCGCCAGCTGGCTTCAGCGGCCAGATCCGTATGGGTCTCCTGCAGAAAAACCACAGAGTAGCCCCCCTCCTGAAGGAAGGAGAGCACCTGGCTCTTGCGGAGACCCATCCTACAGCCCTGGGTGTTTAACGTGGCAAAGATGATCCGTGCCATGAGGAGGGCTGGAGGGGATCCTCGCCGGCAGACATGCCCATGACCTCCGTCGGGCCATGCAGCAATCCGTGACCTACCCCGTAGGTGAGTAAAGAGTCACGGAAAAGGTGGACCCGCTGGTAGGCCAAGGCGGCCTGCTTCCCGGTCCTCTTACCCTCCGCCATGAGGGCCCTCGAGGCCCGGAGGATCTGATGGAAATCCCCACCACCACCGGGGCGCAAGCTGGACCTTGTTACGGGAGCCACGGACGTCCTCAAGGAACTCCCGCAGCTCCTCCCTCAGCGCATGGGGGGGCAGGGTCACTGATCTATGACTTTTCCCAGTGGGGCTCCCATCACAGCCCCGTGGCCCACCGAGGCGGGCAGGCAGGGGGCAGTCCCCTGACATGGCATCCGATGGGCTGACGCCACGTGGCCTGCTCCACTCCTCGGTTCAAGAGGGGGCATCGGAAGGAAAACAGCAGCCTCTGATGGGTTGGGACAGGGAAAAACTACTAAGGCCACTCCCTGGGGGGTATTCCCAGGGGCGGCACTGGCATCACGGGAGATGGAGGGGACAAGGACAGGGATGGCATTAGGGATAGGACAGGGGACAGGAGTAGGGGCAGGAGGGATCAGGAAGAGAATCGGGGAGGGGGGCAGAAGTAGGACCCTGAGCCTCAATAGTCGGGTCGCTGGAAGGTGGCCCCTCGTGGTGAGGCTCAGGGATCCGGGGAGTGGACCCTCAACGATGTCGGGCTCAGCCACTATGGTTCGTGCGGCAGTCCCGGCATCCGGAGATGGATGGTCGTCAATGGGGTCCCAGCCTGGGAAGGAGGTCGGGTGCTCCTCACCCAAGAGGGACACCCCTTGGGAACCGGGTCTTGGCAGCGGGGCACCGGCCATTGCCCCAATGGGTTCGGCGGCCGTTAGTGGGTTGCCACCTGCAGCTGAGCTGATGGAAGATTCCAGGGGACCCTCAGAGGCGGGAGCAGAAACAGCGGTCAGGGGAAGGGAACTCGGGGACAGGGGGACCGGGGTGAGGTCGCTCAGGTCAAGGCCCTCCGGCAGAGGGTCCTTCTCCCCCTGCGTGACCGGGGTCAGACCCAGGGCCTCGATCTCCTCGTAGATGGAAGGGAGATCACCATCCACCACCCCAGGGCCCTCCCCGCCAGCACCCGAGGCGACGCCCACCTCGGCGCTCACATGGGCTTCGGATGGTAAGGGGGTGAGAGGGGCTTCCTTGGGGGCTTCCACGGGAAGGGACCCCACAGGAGGGGCGGTGTTACCTTCTGGTGCTCCCATGGTGTCCCCAGCCGGCACCACAGAACGGGAGTCATCAAGGGGCAAGGCAGAAGGCTCGTCATCGGTGCCCCCCTTCCTGCTCTTCCGGGGGGTCTCTGAATCCGAAGGATGTAATGGAGCCCAAGCCTTCCACTTGCCCCACTTCCCCTGCACTAAGGATCAGCCCTCCATGGCATCATCTGGGGGCTGGCTAACAGGGGTTGGGTCGGGGGGCAAGGGCAATGGCTCAGGGACTCGGGGAGGCAGTGGTGGGACAGCAGAAACGAGGGACGATTCCCCCTGGGGCGAGCCCTCTCCCATGTCCGGCGGTATCTCCGCTGCACCCTCCCCCACAGTGGTGGACCGAGAAGGAGGAGGGGCAGCTATGGGTGACGGGCAGCCAGGGGCATCGGCAATGACAGGGCCGGCGCCTTGCCGGGGCTTGGGGGTCGCGGACGCTCCTCTGTGCCAGGCCAAGGGGCAGTCCCTCTGGACGTGCCCCATCGCTTGGCAGAGGTTGCACCGGGCCTCCCCTGTCGAATAATGCACCCGGTAGTGGGCTCCCTGGTAGGGGACCAAAAAGGACCCCTGGAGCGCCTCTCCATCATGCGCCGCCGGCGACAGTTGAAGCTGCACTTGCCAGCGGAACGAGAGGACGTGACAGCGGGCAGGGTCCTTGCAGCCCAACAGGAGAGGGCTGATGACGGAGATGGGGCGCCCCAGGGCAGAAAGGGCAGGCAGCAGGGCTGCACTGGGCAGGAAGGGAGGGACGGAGGTCAGGATTAAGCGGACCCCCAGGTCTTCCAACGGCTCCAGGGGGACAAATACGCCCCCCTGGTACTCGCCGCCGCTGGTGCCTCAGCGGGGGCGGTGGCAGGTGGACTGGCAGCAGCGATCGAGGTAGAGGCTTAGGGAATGGACACGGGGGCAGGTGGAGGAGGGACAGTGGGAGCATCGCGAAGGGTCTCCCCCACTGCATCCTCCGCCATAACGAGAGGGGGAGGGGGACAAACAGCGAGGGGAGGGGAGGGAGAGGAGGCGACCATCCCTACCTGCGAGGCTGCAGGCAGGGGAGGAGGGTGCCAGAAAGGGAAGGCTAAAGGGGTGTGGGGAGCAACCCAAGGACCTAGAGGTGGGAGCATGTCAGGTCACTGACTCAGAGGGGAATTCCGGCTCCTCTAGCTGCACTAGGGATTGGGGGGATAACAGCATAGGGTGGTCCACTGAACAAGGGCAAACGCACATGGGAGGGGGCATGGGCACATGAGGGGAGGGGCCAATCAGGGCTGGGGGATCACAGGGTTGGGGGGGGAAAGGTTGAACTAGGAACGGGACAGAGGGACCATGGGGCTAGCTGCAGGGCTGGGACAGGACAATCAGGGCCGCAGAGGGAAATGGGTGGGGCAGACAAATGTGGCAAAGAAAAGGGGGTCAGTCCATGGTGTGAGGGTGGGGGGCATGCCCACGGGCACTTGTGACAAAAGTCAATGGTTGGCTGCTGCTACTGCAGGCCCAAATGGTGGAAGTGGGCATGGTGAGCCAGGTGAGCAGCTCAGTCCCAGAGGCAGGAGGTCGAAGCAGAAGGAAAACAGCCAGCAGTGGTGGTGGAGGGGGCAACAATGGTGGTGGAGGCAAAGGGGAACACGGATGGACTGGGGGCTGACTCCACACCACACCCCCAGAGTCCCAACAGAGACAGTCCAAACCCCCACCACAAGAACACAGTTCAAAAAATACTCAGTCCAGAAAAGCTCCCTCCACAGCAGGCTTCACGCGGTCACCCAGCAGCGGGCGGTCCTCCTCTCCTTCTTCTCCTCGGGGTACCAACAGCTCCCCAGCAACAGCCACAGTAGCCCCAGCAGCTCCAGGTGGTGGTGGTCTGGTGTCCAGGCTGGAGGGACCCCACTCAGAAGATGGTGATGGTGGCGGTGGTGTCCTCAGTAACAAGGGCTGGAGCTGGGGCCCCTCATTCCCCTCCTCTGGGGAGCAGGCCAGCAGCCCCACCACCTTCAAGGGGCTCTAGGTGGAGTAACAGCAGCAACTGAGGGAGCAGTGGGATCTACTACCCAAGTCATCAAGCAGGTAGCAGAGAAAGGGGATGGGTGGTGGTGTCTAGCCCAGCCAGAGGAGCAGCAGTAGCAGTAGCAGTAGCCAGGGCTGGTGCAACCATTTAGGCGAACTAGGCGGTTGCCTAGGGCGCTGAGATTTGGGGGTGCCAAAAAGCGCCCCCCAATTTTTTTTAAATGGTGCAGCCGGCAGCCCTGGTTTCCCTGGGTCAGGGCGCCGCCATGGCAGCCCAAGGGATCCCCTGGTCCAGGGAAACCCCGGGCTGCCGGGAGGCGCTCTAACCCTGGGTCTGGGTGCTGCCGCTGCAGCCGGCAGCCCAGGGTGTCCCCTGGGTCAGGGAAACCCCGGGCTGCCAGCTGCCGCGGAGGCGCTCTAACCCTGGGTCAGGGAGCCGCCGCCGCAGCCGGCAGCCCAAGGTGTCCCCTAGGTCAGGGCACCGCCACCGCAGCCGGCAGCCCAAGGGGTCCCCTGGCCCAGGGAAACCCTGGGCTGCCGGCTCCACCGGAGGCGCTCTAACCCTCGGTCAGGGTGCCGCCGCCGCAGCCAGCAGCCCGGGGTTTCCCTGGGTCAGGGCGCCGCCGGAGGGGGCAGCAGGCAGCTCCCATGGAGCTGCCGCAGTGGTGCCTGCGGAGGGTTGGCTGCTCGGCCGGCTCCGGTGAACCGCCCGCAGGCACCACTGCGGCAGCTTCACCGGAGCCGCGGGACCAGCGTGGGGGGCGGCGAAATTGCCGTCTGCCTAGGGCGCTCAAAATCCTAGCGCCGGTCCTGGTAGTAGCAGTAGCAGTAGCAGCAGCGAGGGCCCAGTGCACAGCAGAAACAGCAGCAGGAGCCCTCTCTCTTCTTCCCTCTACAGCAGAGGAGGAGAAGGAAGATACGGTACTGGCCACTGAAGAAGCAGATGTCTGTTCCCTGAGTGACCAGAGCAGGGGCTGCACTAGAGTAATCAGGAACCTGCTAGAACCTATTAAGACAGACTGGTTGATTAGATCACCTGCAGCCAATCAAGGCAGGCTAATCAGGGCACCTGGGTTTAAAAAGGAGCTCACTCCAGTCAGAGAGGGAGGAGCCAGAGGAGAGGAAGTGTGTGTGAGGAGCTGGGAGCAAGAGGCACAAGGAGCTGAGAGTGAGAGGGTGTGCTGCTGGAGGACTAAAGGGTACAAGCGTTATCAGACACCAGGAGGAAGGTCCTCTGATGAGGATAAAGAAGGGGCTTGGAGGAGGCCATGGGGAAGTAGCCCAGGGAGTTGTAGCTGTCATGCAGCTGTTACAGGAGGCACTATAGACAGTTGCAATCCACAGGGCCCTGGGCTGGAACCTGGAGTAGAGGGCAGGCCCGAGTTCCCCCCAAACCTCCCAACTCCCGATCAGACACAGGAGAAATTGATCCAGACTGTGGGGAAGATCACTGAGGTGAGCAAATCTGCCAATGAGCACAGGACCCACCACTGTAGAGGAGGAACTTTGTCACAGGTGCCATGAAGTCACAGCCAGCCATTACGAAACACTAGCAAATGCCATTTTATGTGGATAGGTATTACATTACAACTATGGGAGTAACTGTACTAATTGCTGTGGTTAAGTATCTATGGACTTGTCTACACTTGGAAAATATATCATGTTAGAAAATGTGTTAAATAACAAGATGTTAAACATGCTTTGGTACATAGCATGGACAAGTACAATCATGTTTAAAAGGTGTAAGCTGGTCATGATTAAACTTAGAGGGAGAATCTAGAAGCTATGTCATATGTGATATCATGTATTTAAAACAGATACATTTTCCTAGTGTACATATGGCCAAAGCATCCATGCCCAATATGAACTAGAGAAGCCAGAAGAGACTGAGAAGGAACTGAATGCTGGTGTCTCAGGACACACTCAACTCCTGACAGCTTACTAAACATTACATGGTGTCAGAAGTTATATTGAACCAAAATGGAGCAATTAGCCTCCTCCAAGAACATTGGATTTCCAGGGACCCCTTACAATAGATGGAAATTCATTGAAATGAGGCTAACTAATGGGTGTAAATAATGGCAGTTTTTTGGACCAACAAGTCTAAAACAAGTCTAAGTCTTAGTGCAGTGTTTCTTAAACTGGGGGTCCCGACCCAAAAGGAGGTCACAAGACTATCGTGGTGGGTCATGAGAGTGGCATCTGCTTGCAAGGTGCCCAGCTCTGAAGTAAGCAGCAGTGCAGAAATAAGCGTGACATGGTATGGAGGGAGGGATGTCAGAGCTTGAAACATTTTCAAAGGGGGTGCCCAGCTAAAAAAGTTTGAGAACCCCTGTCCCTAGTGGGCTTCAGGATGGCTCAGGATTGGGGGGTGGAGGGGAGCAATTCTTTGAAAATGATTCCTTTTAATAAAAATACTTAGCTTTATAGAAAAATTGTATACATTATCTCAAGACTCTTCACGAAGATAGTTAAGTATCATTATCCCCATTTTGCAGATGGGGACACTAAGGCACAGCAGGTCAGTGGCAGAGCACAGAACATAACCCACCTTGCCTGCCTCCCAGTCCCCTGCCTGATCTATTGGATCACACTGCCTCCCATAGGGAGGACTATTGGTAGCTATTATTAAATAGTCATGAATGGTTACTGTGTGCTTACTGGTATTAAACAGTGGTTTTCAACCAGGGACACAGGTACCCCAGAGGTCTTGCGAGGGGTACATCAAATCATCCAGGTATTTGCCTAGCTTTACAACTGGCTACATAAAAAGCAATAGCAAGGTCAATCCAAACTAGAATTTCATGCAGACAAATGAGAAAGTGAGCAATTTTTCAGTAACAGTGTGCTGTGACACTTCTGTATTTTTATGTCCAATATTGTAAGCAAATAATTTTAAGTGAGATGAAACTTGGGGTATGCAAGACAAATCAGACTCCTGAAAGACTGAGAATCACTGGTATAAAAAAGACAGGAAAAAGTGATAGCCCTCACCCAAAGAGCTTATCATCTATTGAGGTTGGATATCGCATGCAGGATGTGTTGGGGTTTAAGAGGATATATTTACTGAGGTATGTTAGCTGTTGCGGGCTTGGTGAGAAGAGTGAGAGTTGAGGAGGGATTTGAATAAAGGTTGGTGGAGGTGTTGGACCAGTGAGAGAGCTCCAGACACAGAGGTGGCTACATGAAATGAGGAAAAAACAAAAAAAAGAGTGAGTCTCCAGTGTTGCCACATTGTATAAACACCGTAATGTGTGCAATACTGTATTACATCAATTCACAGTTACACTGCAAGGTTCAAACAACTGATGGGACCCAAATTGTCTGACAACTGCATGAAATTATATGGAGACTGAAATCTCTCACTCTGTGTATGTATCTCTGGAAAATAAGGAGGTTTATCCTCCCACTTTTTGGTCCTTTCTGTCCAAGTCACATGAATTTATCCCAGAAGCTGTTCCAGCTCAGATATCTGCTATTTGCAGTATAAGGATATAAAAGTTGCAATGGACGTCTCCTCAAGTAAAGCATATACATTAGTCAGGATCTTGCCGTGGGCAAGCCGAGTTGGGCTACAAGTATTGTCCCAGCTCTCAGAAGACAGCACATCCATCCATCTTCTAAACATTTTGGGTTCCATCTTCAATAACTTTGCCATTTAGGTTGACCTTGGTGTTCTGTTTGTTGTCGCTAGTTTCCTGGTCAGTGCACTCTGGAAGTTCCAGATCATCATACCTTTTCCTATACACCACCCTTGAGATCAGTGTTATCAGAAACATTTCCATTATGAGGAGCTGTTGATTCATATCTGGCAAAAAAAGAAATCATGTCAGAACTGGGGAAGAAGAGAACAGTAGGTTCAACTCATCCCCATTTGCCCAAAGGGCATAGGCACTGACTTTTATTTTTCCCTAGGGGTGCTTCACCGCTGCTCTGCCTCAAGGCCCTGCCCCCACTCCACCCCTTCCCCTGAGGCCCCACCCTTGCTCCGCCTCTTCCTGTCCCTGCTCCGCCCTTTTCCTGAGGCTCTGCCCTCGCTCTGCCTCTTCCTGCCCTCGCTTCAACCCCTCTCCTGGGGGCCCCCACCCACCTGCTGCTATCCACCCTCCACTGAGAGCCTCCCCACAGCCGCCAAATAGCTGATCAGTGGCGCCACTGGGTGTGGCTGGTGTGTGCTGAGCACCCACTATTTTTTCCCCAAGGATGCTTTAGCCCTGGAGCACTCAGGGAGTCAGCACCTATGCCAAGGGAAGCAGCTTCCTCCTAAGCTAGCAAGTGGCTGTTGTAGCCTGGGTGGGATTCACCCTTGCAGAGGGTAGCCAGGATTTGCAGGCTAAGCTGCTAAAGATCCACAGACACTCTGTAGGCAAAAGTTGTCTTGGGATGGGTTGAAGCAGCACATCTCCTGGATGCCCAGGCCTCCCTCCTCCCTAGCAAGTGTTGGCTTGGGGAGGGTGGGGGGAAGGTTCTTTGTTCCTGGCTCCTTCCAAGGAAGAGACTGGTGCTACTGCCTCCCATTTCTGGGTGAAGTTGCAGCTGTGAGCCCTGATTCAGGGTTACAGTGCTGGGAGATGGGAGTGAAGAAGGTCTAAAGCCTGGTTTACACTTAGGTTGACATAGCTATGGAGCTCAGGGATGTGAAAAGCACCCTAGCTATGCCAACTTAGCTCCTGATGTAGATGCGGCCTTGTTGATGGAACAATTCTTCCATTGACCTAGCTATCACCACTGAGGCAAGTAGATGATCGACAGCAATAGAAAATTCTTTTCCATCTCTGTAGGAAGCATCTACTTTACCTCCAGTAGATTTGTGGGTGTTCAACTTCAGAAACCTTTGAAGGGGCCTAATTTTCAAAGGCTTGACGTTCAGTACTTTATGAGAGCAGACCCTTTAACACATTTCAAGTTAGACACTCAAAATCACTAGCCATTTTTCAAAACGTACAGTACTGCCAACCTCAAGTATTCAAAAATCATAAGATGGGCCCCCAAAAAAATGAGGTTTTTTTTTAAATCTCATGATTTTTAATCCTAATGTGTTGGATTTTTTTTTCTTTGACATCTGGTTTCTGAATCATTATCACTTATCTCTGTAAACAGCAGAGAGAGAGAGAGGTTTTTCTGGGAAAGCTGAAATGCTCATGTAACTGCAAGATGCCAGGAAACAGATGTTTAAGGGAAATGCCAAAATGTCACAAGGCACACATTAAAATCGAGAGTGTTGGCAACACCGATTTCCAGGCCTTTGTATATTTAAAAAAATAACCCTTCCCCACTCTACAGCCCTCCAAAAGAACCTACATGCTCCTCTTGCTAAAGAAGCCAGAGGTGGTGCACAGGGAATAATTTCTTGCAGAGCTAAGATATTGATGATGGCTGCCTGGAGTTGGCTCAGAATGAGGACAAACTGTGAAAAGAAACAAAGAAAAGGAGATTGATACTTCAGTACTACAGAAGGGCTGTATTTTAGCACAGTGATCTTGCTTTCATGAAGAATATAAAAATCCTCTTCCACCTTGTTTCTCTCCTCTCCTCATCTCCTTCCCTAAGCCTGCCTCCCCTGCTAAATCTTTTGGTCGAAGCAATATGGCGCACAGCTTGAAAATTAAAGCAAACTTCCTAGCTGTAAAAGAAAAAAAAAAAAAAAAGGCTTGACCCCAGCTCTTCAGTCCAAAGGTGCAATGTCTGTGAGGCTTCCATTTGGGGTATCAATCAATATTTACTGCTTTATATCAAAATAAAACATAAGAAAAATGGAGTCTTACCAGCACTGTAATTATTAATTTGTACCCACCTGTAACAAGGGGGCAAGATTCTTATGTTGCACTACTCTGGTATGAGGTGTTGGAAAACACACACACACACACACACACACACACACACGCACGCACACAGAGCAGGGAGATGCTGACTGATTCCTGCTAACTCACTGTGGCAGGGGTGACTTTTAAACCATCCCCTAGTTAGAAAGGAAGTGGCTTTTGGTGCAAAAGAAACTAGATTCTAGGACAGAGATGTCTTTGCAATGGAACCCTAAGAAAGCCAAGCTGGGGGAAGAAAGAGCGGGGTGGTGTGTGTGCATTGTTGTTGTTGTTTGAGTAACCAATAAAGCCAATACGTTGGGAAGGGAGTAAATTTGGACTACATTCTGTGGACCAACTTTACGAAGTTATATGCGTGCATAAAAATGCAGATAGGTGCCTAGTGGGATTCACAGACATGCCTAAAAAGATTAGGGCCCAGATTTTTAAAGGTATTTAGGCACTGCTGTGCTCAATGTTGCAAAAATCTAAGTGATTTAGGGGCCTAGCTCATTTTCAAAAGGGATTTAGACACACACAAGTCTAAATCCCATTGATAGTCAATGAGCAACACATTTAAAATCTGGGCCTTGGTGCCTAACTCCCATTGAAGCCATTGTAGGCACCTGGCCTGCTTAGGTGCTTCTGAAAATCCCATTAGGTGCCTATCTGCATCTTCATGCACCTAAATACTCTTGTAAATCTGGCCTTTTGTGTATAAATTCTTCTTAAAGCAGGGCAGAAACACGGCCTGCTCCCTTGAACTTTTCTTGAACTGTTCCTGACCTGAGAACTCTCCCCCATACTAGTCAGCGTCGCACTAAGGAGTTCTTTCTGAGCTCATGTCTCTAGTTGGTGTGTGACCAGAGCATTTTTGAAATCAATCAGGAAAACTGAGCTTTGCATACATTTAGTGCAGAGCGTTCACTGTCTTAGCATGTTCTCAGCCCTGCTCACAAAGTAATCAGTAAACAGATATAAAAATCAAGAAATTCTTTAAGGCCAGTGAGAACAGAATAGCATTCAACTGCTTTCTCGGGAACTTATAAGTGTGGAGGAGGGAAAGAAAATCTGTGGTTCAAAATAACATTATAAAATCCATTGCATAAGTTAAAATGATCTGAACTCCCTCATGAATACATTTCCCATAAAAACACAAAGACAAAAATGTTCTCATTCACCTCAATTATTATTGTCTTTACTAGTTTAGTTCTGACAGTGTGCAGGACACAGAGAAAGACATAGTTCCCGTCCTAACGCTTTTGTAATCTAAGGGCCTAAAGCACTTCATATGAGGTGTAATATTCACTTCTGGGAGTAGTGCCTTGAGTTTAATGGGACTCCTTGTGGTAGTAAGTCTGACTACTGGACGTAATGCGAAGGCCAGCTGTGATCATGCAGAACAGATTTCAGGCCCAGGTCATCAGGATGAATTACCCGATGAAGTAATGTTTAAAAACAAACAAATGCATGTGATCTCACAACAGAGAGAGGTGTGACAGCTCTTCGTCTGTGCTGGCCTTAGCCATATATCTTGGTGGGCATCCAAAATATTTACAGGATACATATGGAGTATCAGTGACTCGCTTGAAACTGTATTTAATTCTGTGTTGAAGTAAAGGTACAGGCTGACTTCAGTTAAATAGGGTTGGGGGAACTAGCCTTAAAACTATCATACATAGATCTACACCTGAGAGCAAGATCCAGTGAGAACTACATGCTGCTTTTGTACTGTGTTAGATGGTGCAAATCCTAAATATCAGAGTGAATTTAAAACTGTACTGGTCCCAGATCCCAAAAAAACTGCCATCTCCACCCTGCCAGACAAACAGCAATATCTGACGTGCTGCTGGATGGCATTCAGCTGCTGCCTGCCTCCTACCTGTTCCTTCAGGTCATGTACTGACTACTTGCAAGTACCTCATGCACACAGGCTGCACCTCCTCATTGACAGCGTATGGCCAGAGAGACTATGCAGCCTGCTGTACACTGGCGTAACCCTTCTCTACACTGAGGGTATACCCCTAGCGTAGACACACTGTACCAGTGCGTAACCCCTTTGGGGTTTAGAGAGAATGTCCCTTTTAAATCTTTGTCCTGAGGGGAGGAAGTGCTGATTGTTCCAGGAAGAGGAAGTTCTGCTTTGAGGGGGTGGGCATGGAGAGAAGGGAAATGACAGGGTGTATGTGTGTCTCTAGCTCCAGACAGAAGGGCTGCAGCAAGCAGGATCTCACACAATGAAGCAGCCAAGAACCTGCCTAAAGCCTGAGAGGGACAGAACAGCCAATCAGGGACACAACACCCCAGGACAGGAGCCAGGAGGAGCCCTGTGCCAGGCTGGAAATCACCTGAGAAACAGAAGCTGAACTCAGGATCACTGTTGCCCAGAGCTGTCTGGCGCGGTGAGTACTGGGTCCTGTGACTTTACATTGGGAATAAGGGGAGAGGCGGTAGCTAGCTAAGTGGGGAGGTTGCCGCTCTGTCTGGCTTTGCAGAGAATGACAGGAGAGGGCACTGGAGGGGTTTGTTGGGGAAGTTCACTGGCACCCAAGATGACCAGGAGCACCCAAGACTCACTGCCCGACTGGAACTCTGCCCGGGACTCCTGAACTCTGAATGCAGACGTAGTGCTCAGTGTCTGCTCTTTCAGACTGTGGTACCGCTGGGCCTGTGAGGCCTCGTGCTAGGTGTAACCCTGTTTTACCACTGCCCCTATCTTCCCTCTTGTTGTTGTTCTCCATTCATTCCTCTGTAAATCAATATTTCCCTCTCCTGTATTCACTGTACTATTCTGGTGTGCATGTGTTCACATTGGGGGAGGGGGCGGAACAACATACCTCTGGGGCAGAAGGAACTTTCCCTGTTGCATTCCGGCATGTACCTTTTCTTAGCCAGAGTTGTCTACAGAGCAGACTCCATCTTGGCAATGAAGGCACTAAAGTTACAACTTAGTGTGACTTGCACTAGGGCAACTTAGGACTGGTCTACACTACGGGGGAAAATCGATCTCAGATACGCAACTTCAGCTACGTGAATAATGTAGCTGAAGTCGAAGTATCTAAGATCGAATTACCGTCCTCACGGCACGGGATCGATGTCCACGGATCCCCATGTCGACTCCGCAACTCCGTTCGGGTTGGTGTAGTTCTGGAATCGATATAAGCGTGTTCGAGGATCGATATATCGCGTCTAGATGAGACGCGATATATCGATCCCAGAGCAATCAATTGCTACCCACCGATACGGCGGGTAGTGAAGACGTAGACTTAGTGAGCTAAGCTGCCCAGGTGTGAGTCATGGTTTACAGTTCTGACCATTGCATTTACACTAAGGTTTTTAGCCGACGGCTAAAACCTAACACAGACAAGGCCTTACAGCACCACCTCCTAGGGATGCCCACAGATGGCAGGGCCCAAATAAAAGGATCCTGCCTCAGTCCTTTCCTGAGGATGGCAGTATCTTTAATATGGAAAATGGATAGAACTAAACCCAGCCCATATCTGGCCCCACTCTATTATTCAGTGGTTTTCTACCGATGTTTTTATTATTGTCTTATTCTCATTTGTAGACTGGCCAAGAAAAATAACTAACAGCAGCAAGTTGCAACAACTGAAACAAGAAGACCCCCTCCTTACTCCCCTAGTTCCAGAACCTTCCCATCTTTTAAAGTACACACTAGAATTTTAACATTGTTTTATAGGATACACCATCTACTATATGAGGCTTCCTTTATGCTGAGAAAAGAGAGCTCAGCTATGTGCTATTTTTTCCCCACAGCCCAAGGAAGAATGGATTCTAAACATTTCTCAATTCTCCAGCATTATACAAACACCAGATGCAAGTTAATACAAGCTGAGCATGAATAAGAACAATACTTCAAAGAGAAACTACATCTTTAACCAATCAAAGGGAGTGCCTTTGTACAGTAAGTTTTAAATTACAGTCTTTGAACTGAGAAGCAATAAGCTGTACCAAATTCTGTCCAGGACTTGGGTTGTTCTATATCAACAGCAATGCAAATTCTGAACTGAAGTGTGAAGATTCTCACCTGATAAAGTGCAAACTTAGGGACGATCTTCTTACAGGTAAGAAGAACTCGAACTCGTTGAAACATGATTCCAATTGGCCAAAGAGCAATGATTGTAAGGACACCAACGAAGCAGTTAATCCATATTGCAGCTCCATTAGGAGTTAACTAAAAAGCAAGTTAAACAGGCATATGGATAAGACTTGGCAACTGTGAAAACATGCAAAAAATAAAACGCTTGTTTCTATTTTTATGAAAGCTGAAAACAGCAGAGGATCCTGGGATTTGCACTGGAAACTGCTCTGAGGACACTGCCAACAGAAGGTATAATACAGAATGCAGTACTTCCTCAACAAGCAGCTAGTAACCTGCAAAATTGGTAGGACCTGGGAAGGTGATGAAAAGCTAAATTCTTCCAGGACCTGAGCACCGTCCCCCTCCCATCAACACCAAAGGGAATTGCGGGTGCTCAGCATGTTGCAGGATCAAGCCCAGAACAACTCACCAAAAGTTTCTTCTAAAAGACAAATTGTCTCCCCCAACACCTCAAACATATTTTACAAAAAAACCCAATGAATCCAGTGGCACCTTAAAGACTAACAGATTTATTTGGGCATAAGCTTTCATGGGTAAAATAAAACTCACTTCTTCAGATGCATGGAGTGAAAATTGCAGATACAGAGAACCTCATGTGTCAGTATAATGATGCCTGCATCTGTAATTTTCACTCCATTCAGCTGATGAAGTGGGTTTTTTACCCAAGAAAGCTTATGCCCAAATAAATCTGTTAGTCTTTAAGGCGCCACCAGACTCCTTGTTGTTTTTGTGGATACAGACTAACACGGCTACTCCCTGATACTTGATGAGATATTTTAAGTTATATTTCTGTTGCTATAAAATAAAACAAAAGGCTTTTTTATCACTGCTCTGACTCGTGCATCATGTCATTTTTGAGGTGCAAACTTTTCAGTAGATGCAGCCATTTAGATTCCAGGCCAGTACTCAGCACCTACTGATCCTGTGACTGGGGAGCCCATCAAGTGAAGTACGGCTTACAGTGGCCATCCTTTTAACATATTTTGAGAGGCTCCTTATTTTGAAGTTTGCAGGGGACCCTTTGGGATAGTCCTGTTTGCAAAACTTTTCCCAGGTACCTCCTTTGCTGGAGTTTTCACCTACAAATAATTGCATGTTTGCTACAGTGGAAAGAGGTAAAAATTTGGCTTGAAAACAGTCTTTTTGGTTTTTGTGAATGGGAGAGAACATGCTGAGTCCACTGGCTTTAGCAATGGTGTAATTGTCCTCAGAGATTTCTAGCCTTTTGGTATTTTACCAATCCATTCAAGTTTACAGGACAGAGCCAATACAACAGGCAATTCAGATTTACCTTTATTCACATGCTTCTCGGCTTGGTGTTTTTACAGAGAACACTAAAATCAGTTCCTTCATTCAAGGAAGGCCAGGAGGATCTTACCACAGATGGGGTAATTCTCCAGGATGCCACCAGACACTGGGAAGGAGAAGCAGGCAGTGGCCTATGTGGAGTGAGTTGCACGATGGGTGCCACAGAAATGTGTGAATGGAATCAGAGGAGGATTAAAGGAAAAGTGGTTCTCTGATGATGATTTTGAATCCACAAGTGGAGCTGGCTGGAATTTTTCAAACTAAATCTCTTAGAAATTTGAACTTTTTACAAAAATAGAATGTTTCACAAAGACTTTTTTTGTAATTTTCCATTTTTTTGGAAATTTTTCAGTGGAAATGTTTTATGAAAAAAATAGTCTTTGAGGGGCAGCATGGTCTAGTGGGTAGGGCTGGAGTGTGAGGTAGGAAACTGGGGTTCTATTCCTGGTTCTGCCATTGACATGCTCTGTGACCTTGAACAAGTCATTTCCGCTTAGTATGCCTCAGTTTGCCTTCCTACTTCTGGTCTGCCCTGTCTGTTTAGACTGTGAACTCTCCCAGGCAGGGACCATCTCTCATTATGAGTTTGTATAGTACCCAGCACCTGGGGCTCTGATCTTGGTTGTGGCTGCTAAAGGTACATCTACACAGCAAGTGGCAGCCCAGAGCTGCAGGTCCACACAGACCTGGGCTTGTGCTACCATGCCAAAAATAACTGTGTAGACAGTGCTTTTTAGTTGTGACTCTAGCTGGAGCTTGGGCTCTGAAGCCCTCCCCTCTCCCTAGGCTTTAGAGCCTGAACTCCAACCAGAGCTGCAACATCTACACAGCTACTTTTAGCACGGTAGTGCAAGCTCCACAAGGCCAAGTCTGTTGACCCAGGCTTGGAAGCTTGCCACTGCGGGTTGTGTAGACATACCCTAAGTGCTATATAAGATAAATAAATAATAGCCACTTGGTTAGTCGTCAGAATATTTGAGGGGCTTGGAGATCTTCTATTGCCAATTTGAAGTGATCAGATGAACCATGTGATGGGATTTTTCCAAAACTGAAAAATGAGAACATGAAAAATCTGATCATTGCAAAATACAATGGAATGGAAAACTCATTCGAATGTGCAGAACTTTCTAAGAGAGAGACTGTATTTTTCACCTGTCTGAGATGATGTCTATCTCAAGCAGTGGGCCGTACTACAAAAAAGTTTGAGAAGCCTTGTTTGGGGCATGGTTAATGTGGACACTACCATTCAAGTAAATTCTGTGACAGTGCTAGTGCTGTCTAAATGGTCCTGATTCTTGATTCAACACATTTGTTTTAACGCACTGAGCCCATTCTCTGTTGTCTTGCATCTTATGTACCAGCAATTATTATTGTAAGGAACTCAAAGAGCCTGTGCAGAGCTTGTAATTGAATTAGTATAGCTTGCCCCTTATTGCTCATTGCCCACCCGAGGCCGTCCACGCCAGCTGAATAGGAACTCAGCGAGTGCCAGTCCGTGGCTGCACAATGCCATAGCCCCTGGCTCCTCACCTGCTAGGTATTGTGCTCTTAGAAAAAAGGTGGACGCTCCTTCAGCCTAACTTGAACCTGTTGTGAGCGTTATCATGCTGCATGACAACCAGTAGCCGTGCAAGGTGAATGTAAAATGCTACTTTACACTGAGTTCGCACAAGTATAAATGACAGCACAATATGCAGCGGAATGATGAATTGGGCCTGCTGTTTATAGGATGCTGGTTGGTACATAAACCTGGCCTTTTAGATACTAATTGTCAAGCCAAAGTGTACAAGCTTGGTGAGCAATGGCTGATTAGAATATTTACTTACATCAGAAAAGTTGTAGTTTCCATTGGTCCAAAGCACTATTGACAGAAACATTAGCACAGGTCGAAGAAAAGCAAGTTGAAAAGTCCCCAACTTCAGCAGAAACAGGGTTCGTCTGACAAGTCAAAAAAACCACCACTGCTCAATACCATGTTAATAAGCTTAACAAAACTTCCCTAGAAATTGTTCAATGGTAGAGGCCCCACATTTTCCATAGGTACTGTACACGGGTGAAATCTGGCAAGGAACATCTTCTAGAATCTTGTCTAGAATTCTCTACTTTTTCACAGCATATTGAAAGATGTAGACATGAACTTAGCAGAACAGGCGTAAAATAATGTTTTTTGCTCCATTGCTGGTTCTGCAGCAGCAGTTAAATAACTAATGGAGCTGTGCAAAAGGTGATGTATTAGGATCTACTGGGGAACCAATGGCAAAATAGCTAGCACCTGAAATATGCCATTAGCTTCTCCACTGCAGCTATGCTATCCCAACCTTCTGCTAGAGTGGGCTAGTTGGTGCTTCACTACCAGCATTAAACTTAAGGGCAAGTTACCATAGATCTTTAATCCTTGTCTAGAAAAACAATGTCACATATGGTCTTCCTGATTAGCGAACCCTCAATCTTGTGGTAGTCCAGGAAAGCAGGGGTTTTGCCAGATCAGGAGAGAGGAGCAGCATTTTCCAGAGTACTCCTCCATAAACGTTCTTCAACAGCCATCCACTTTTCCTCCTAGGTCAGAGGAAATCATCCACCTTTGATCACTACACTACCTAGCCCCAGCAGGACAGCTGCTGCACGCTTCCCTCTCTTCAGTGAGTCATATCACAGACCCAAAAACATCCTTCAGATCTTAATGCTGTTTTAAAAATACCATAAGGAAAGGGAAGGGGGGAGGGAAGGGGAAGACACTTGCCACTCAGATACATGAAAGCTAGTATAGCTGAACTATCTAAGTGCACACTGGGCAAAGTCCAGCTCTGCTCCCCTTTCCTTTGTCAACTTTCTTATTCCTCATCTATTTCCCAGTTCTCGCTCTCTCTGGTTATTTCGGTCTTCGCTGTTGTGCCCTTGGCCTGTCAGACACTCTACCTAATGAAGGCTCCATAGCCAGCCAGCTGCCATTTAATGTGTAATGTGATATATTAATGAACCTTGATGTATTACAATTGCTCAATTAATACAGCCATAATTACATCATTACAGTGGTAATTTTACTCCTGCAAATAATTACAGAACTATAAACGGTACAAACAAGTGTGAAATGGGCTGAGACAGGTCACCTGACGAGTGCATTTGCCCTTTCAAGCATTTGGAGAATTGTGTGACAACAGAGCAATTGTTGCTGATAGAAACCTGTTATTGTACCTTCCCCTGTCCCTGACTTTTATCACTCTTATCTGCACTAGCCTGTCTTATCTATCATCCTTATTTGTTATAAAAAAAAAAAAAAGGAAGTTCAACCAAACAAGAGGCACCTGAAGGAGGGGCCAGAGGAGGATGACATTTTCAAGAAGTCATCCTCTGTACTGGAAGAAGCTTAGAGAGCTCAAGAGTAGGTAGAAGGCAAGGCCTCCCAACCCTAGGAACCAATGAGAAGGAGCCCAACACAGGTCTACAGAGGTAGGAGCAGGGGTGAAAGTAACTTAAAGGACTTACTGGTACACCAGAGTCCTGAGAGGGGGCATGGCCTCAACCAGAAGAGGCGGGGCCTTTTGAGATTAAAATCACCCGGAGCTACTAGCTGCAGAGGCGCCTGGGAGCCCCGGGGCTCAGGGGCGAATTAAAAGGCCTGGCACTCCGGCTGCTGTGGAGCTCCGGGCCCTTTAAATCACTGCGGGAGCCCGGCTGCCAGAGCTCCAGCAGCGCTTTAAAGGACCCAGGGCTTCCCGCAGTGGCAGGAGCACCGGGCCATTTAAATCCCCACCTAAGCCCAGCTGCTGGTGCTCCGGCAGCGTTTCAAAGGGCCCGGGGCTCCTCATGGTGGCTGGAGCCCTGGGCCCTTTAAATCACCACCGCAGAAGCCGGTCCAGTCTGTTACGATGTATTGGCTCTTGCTGGTACGCCGTACTGGACCAGACTGGCTTACTTTCACCTCTGGGTCGGAGCCATCCTACAAAGACAGCAATCCTTCCACTCACTGGCAGCATGATTCCAGCAACAGCCTCACTTTCACTGAAAGGCTGAATGTTGGCTGGATTGACCAAGAATGATGCTACAAAGATTGTCTGGTCCCCAACTCCAACCCCTTGCACCCCAAAACAGTGGAGGATAGCCATATGGTGCAAGCTGAAAGAATAAATTTTGATGCGGCCCCACGATAATACACCTTAAAATAGCCAGCATGAGATACAGAGGTGACGCATTCTAAATGCGCCAGGTGCAAGTTTTCTCTGGAGCAGGAAGACCCAGCATTGTATGTGTGGCTCTGCTAAGTTGCTGGTTTCTGACACCAGTACTCTAGCTGGGGAGCTCTAAAGTGAAACTCACCGAGTGATGTGTACGTAAGGGAGGCAAAGGCAACAGCAACAGCAGGGACCTGTGCTGATCTTGAAACGATCATTTTCAAATCTCCTGAGAAATAACTTTTGACCTCCACATTCTTTAATCATCATCAGCATGAACTTGTGGATCACAATGGCAAAAAAACTACAAGAGAAAAAATATCAGGTTAAACATACACAAAGTGCATATGCTCTTTGAAAACCATCCCACTACAGGAATTTGCAGTGCTGACATTTCCTAACGTCTGTCATTAATAGTAATATTTAGCGCTAACTGCACAGAAACATTACTTTATAAGGGCAGGCTGAGTTAAGCATTAATTTCATTTTACAGAGAAGGAAATCAAGACATAGAGCAACTAACTAAGGCCACGTAGCATGTAGATGGGAGAGTCAGCATTAGAATGCAGGAGCTCCTGGCTCCCACCCTAGTGCTCTATCCATCGGACCAGTGGTTCTCAAAGCTGGTCCGCCGCTTGTTCAGGGAAAGCTCCTGACGGGTCGGGCCGGTTTGTTTACCTGCCACATCCACAGGTTCGGCTGATCACGGCTCCCCACCTTGCTTCTTGCAGCCCCCATTGGCCTGGAGCGGCGAACCACGGCCAGTGGGAGCCGTGATTGGCCAAACCTGTGGACGTGGCAGGTAAACAAACCATCCCAGCCCCGCCCGCCAGGGGCTTTCCCTGAACAAGCAGCGGACCAGTTTTGAGAAGCACTGCATTAGACTATGCTAGCCTATGATTGGCATTTGATTTGATGGGCAGGGACGCTGTCCCTAGTCTCTGTTGCCAGAAGCTGGGAATGGGTATCAGGGGATGGATCACTTGATGATTACCTGTTCAGTTCATTCCCTCTGGGGCACCTGGCATTGGCCATTGTCAGAAGACAGGATACTGGGCTAGATGGACCTTTGCTCTGACCCAGTGTCACAGAGTGTGGGGGAGTCAGGCCCTGGCACCCTCCACTTCCTGAGATTCACCGTGACTCTCAGCCAGCCAGTAAAACAGAAGGTTTATTAGACGACAGGTATACAGTCCAAAACAGAACTTGTAGGTACAGACAACAGGACCCCCTCAGTCAGGTCCATCTTAGGGGGCAGGGAGCCTAGACTCTGGCCTTGGGTCTCCCTCCATTTCCCCAGCCAGCTCCAAACTGAAACCCCCTCCAGCCCATCCCCTGGCCTTTGTCTCTTTCCCAGGTCAGGAGACCACTTGATCTCTTTGTTCTCCAACACCTGCAGTTGGCATTTGCAGGGAAGGGGCCCAGGCCATCAGTTGCCAGGAGACAGGGTGTTGGTCATTCTCTGTGCAGACAGCATCACCAGGGCCAGCTTCAGGCACCAGCTAAGCAAGTAGGTGCTTGGGGCGGCCAATGGAAAGGACCGGCACGTCTGGCTCGACGGGGGCAATTTGGCAGCGGGTCCCTCGGTCCCTCTCGGGGGGAAGGACCTTCCACAAAATTGCCACTGAAAAATGAAGCAGCGGCAGTAGAGCTGCCGCCGAAGTGCCACCAATCGCAGCTTTCTTCTTTTTCCACCGCTTGAGGTGGCAAAAACGCTGAAGCCAGCCCTGAGCATCACACTGGTTTTCTTAGGCTCTGCAACAATCACACACCCTTATTCCACCACCTAGATATTAAGAAATACATAGGGAAAACTGAGGCACCCACACCGTATTCAGAAAAAACACTAAGAACATTCCTACTTCATCACACCCAGTATCACCATTCTTATGATTTTGTTTTCTTTTATTAGTATTTTTAGCATCACGCATACTTCTACAGTTAGACAAAGCTGGGAATCTAATAATATGACAGAGACTTACATGGTTTTATCTCAGACACAGATTAAGCCAGTGAGAATTTGCATTTACCATCCAAATAAAAGCAACTTAACTAATTAGCATTGCTCCATCTTGTTTTATTCCATCTCAGACTCTTAGTTAATGGAGCCAGAAGTCACAAGGAGTTAAAGGGGAGATTTGCAAAAACATTTATGTGATTTAGGAACACAAGTCCCATTGACTTACCAATGGAACTTATGCTCCTAAATCACTTAGACAGCTTTGAAAATCCCACACTGTAGCCTTCAACCTTTCAGTCTCTGCCTTAAAATTAGAGGGTTGCACCATTACCTCTAGGAAGCAAAGACCACAATTCTTCATCCTCCCCTTTAAATGTCAGAGCTGTCAAACCCTCACACAAAGCTTTTATCAGGACATGTATGGAACATTTTCTCACTGATATACTCATTGAAGGTTCACTTGCCATCATTAATAAAAGGCCCATACAGTGCATCATTAATAAAAGCACAGTGAAAGGTCACAGGTCAGAGTCTCATTCTACACGGCATTGAGAGAGATACAGGAATGACTCTACTACTTCAACGCTGCTGCCAATCAAAGGGATTAATTGTTTTCTTTCATTCTGCAGTTCCCACACTAAGGGGGCTGTAGTACTGGGAATTCGTTTTTTTATTTTTCTCCCTCCCCGCTAGAACAGCTGCCAAGAGATTTCATCTCAAACTAAAAATCCATGATTCAATTTACAAAATGACTATGTTTACCTAGTGCTATAGGCTGTTTAAAGGCAGGAAATTCAGGGTTCAGAGAAACAAGAATACATACACTGCTGCAGTGAAATCTGTAAACATTGTTGAGCGAGGAATCCACATCCCAATGCATGATGTAGTAGCTATCACCTGGACAGAAAGACAGAAGGGTGTCAGAGGGGCAGAGATAAAAAGAGGTTTGTGCATTAACTACAGCATCTTTAGAGAAAGGGTCTTTTCGATATTCAGTTGAATTTCTTTCTCCCCCCTCTTACCGGAGCTGCTGCATTTATCCAAATAAAAATCATCCTTTTAGAGGAGGGGGTTTTCCTGTAGATATAGAACACTTCCTCTACAAACACCAGATTGGCTATTAGTGTCATTAAAGTCAAGATGGCAAAGAGAAATATACCTGTTAGATCAAGTCCTGCAAAACAGAAAAAAAGACACATTTTATTTTAGGTGTGTAACATGTTCAATGTAAGAAAGTGCCTCAGAAAGAAGTTTGAGGTCCCACTCCTGCAAAGGCTTTCTTAACTTGACTCACTGACATTGACTTCAATGGGATGCCTCGCAGTGCATCAGGTTAAGCTCATGAGCAAGTCTTTGCAGGATCTGGGCCTCAGGCTTCATATTCATTTTAGTTCATACACATGTAGCTCCAGCAGCAAAGTGTAGTGTTTAGGGCCCCCTAAAGCCTAAGGATGGCCCTGTCCTTCTTTTCCCCCCACCCCCCTCCAACAGGGGAAGAGTTAAAAAAAATCTCAGGCAGCCCTTAGTTGGAATCAGCTGTTTCTAACTGATCTCAGATAACTCCCTCTCAGTTGATTCTGACCGATCTCTGCTAACCCCTTCTCAGCTGAACCTGATTGACCTGTAGTCACCCTGTCATAAACAGATAGCTAAGGGTTAATGTTTCTTTCACCTGTAAAGGGTTAACAAAGGGAACCAAACACCTGACCAGAGGACCAATCAGGAAAACGATTTTTCAAAGCTGAGGGAGGGGATGTTTGGGTCTGTGTCTTTGTCTGGCTCTCAGCTATGAGAGGGGATCTTTTCTATCTTCAAGTTTCTAATCTTCAGTTTCAAAGTTGTAAGTACAAAGGTAGAAAAACAATAGGCTGTTATTGGTTTTTTTGTATTTACATGTGTGTAGTTGCTGGAATGTTTAAATTGTATCTCTTTTGAATAAGGCTGTTTATTCATTTTTTCTTAAGCAAAAGCACTGTGTATTGTCAACTTGATGCAGAGATCATGTTCATGTGTTTTTTCTTTCTTTTAAGACTTGTTTGAGTTTTTCTCTCTGGGTAGGCTAAGGAACAAAAGGGAGGGAAATTCTTTGTGTTAGATCTACGCAGGGTGAATCTCTGCAGCACCAGGAATTGGTGGGAGGAGAAGCTAAAGGGGAAGAGAGAGAATCTTTTCGGTTTCCTTTGTATTTGGGGTTTGTCTCTTTGTGGAAGAGAGGAGACATGCTTCTTGGTATTGTGATGTAAAGAGGTTGCATCAGTAACTCTCAGGTTAGCCCAGAGAGGAAAGTCTGGGTGGGAGAGAGAGGGGGAAGGGAAGTGGGTTATTTCTCTTTGTTGTAGACTCAGGGCATCTGAGTCTTGGGGGTTCCCCAGGGAAGGGTTTGGGGAGACCAAAGAGAGCCAAAACACTGAAATTTTTGGATGGTGGCAGCAATATCAGGTCTAAGCTGGTAATTAAGCTTAGAGGGTTTCATGCAGGCAACCAGATTTCAGGACGCTAAGGTCCATATTTGGAAAAGATGCTTATGATACACCCAGTCCCAGTTTGAAAGGGAGGAGGGCCTTTTAACCTTCCAAGACTGCTTTTTACCCACCCCGTCTCCCTCCACAGCCATTTGTCATGAGTTTATCACAGTAGAAAAAATGTATCTCTGTTTTTGTGTGATATCTGCAAAAATCCCCTTCAGATTCCTGAACGTGGACTTTGACATGCCTGCAATAGAGATTTTCCTTGAGAATTAATCCCCATGCTCGTTCCCATGCAGGAAGGATCAGAAATGCATGTTGGGACAAGGTTCTAGGAAAACTATTCTTGTATGAAACTAAATAAATAACATCAAATATTCTAGGAGATTTACTCACTCCAGCTGGACCATAAGCAAAGCTGTGTTTATTCAGTATTAGTTCCTTACCTTAACAATGAGTTTAAAGGGCTGTTCCTGCATGCCTTGGGCATTCAAAATTCCCACAGGTGTGTGTGGGAGTTTTATCTGCACAAGGAATGTATTAATCATAGGTTCCCAGGGGGCTGGGATACAACTGCCTGTTTCTGACCAGGTTAAATTATCATTGTGTTTCTCCTCCTTGGCATTGGGTATTGACATTAATATTTACCTCTGGCTCAGTGTAAGGCCCGGTCTACCCTACTTGGTTAGGTCAACAATAGGCACTTTACGTCAACCTAGTTGTGCATGTGTCCACACTTATTTGGTCTCCCACCGCTATGCTGAGATAGTAACACCACCTCCCCGAGCAGCATAGAGTCACAGTGAACGTATTTAGGTCAATACAGGGTAAGTGTAGATCCTGTATTACTTGTGTCGACCCTCCAGCAGCTGTCCCACAATAACTCACAGTGATAGTTCCACTGCCCAGGGGTCACAGAGCCCAAAAGCCCTCCTCTCCCTTTAAAACCCTACACATTTTTTAAATTCCTTTTCCTGATTGTCCAGCTTGGCGAGCACACCTAGCAGCTCTCCATTGCTGTGTGCAACTGCCTAGCTGACCCCTCTGGCTACACACTCCAAATGCACCCCTGCCTGCAATAGACGGGAGATATTGGATCTGTTGGTTTGTGGTAAAAGAGGCTGTGAAGGCACAGATCCAATCCAGCCATAGAAATGCCGACATATATGAGCAGATTGCTGGGGTGATGCAGGAGAAGGGCTACACCAGGGACCAGCAGCAGGGCCACGTGAAAGCCAACAAGCTGTGGCCAGTATACAAGAAGACCAGAGAGGCCAGCAATCTGGTGCCAAACCTCAGACCTGGCGCTTTTACAAAAAGCTGCATGCTATCCTCGGCAGAGACCCCACTACCACACCCCACAGCACTGTGGATACCTCCAAGAAGCCCAAATCATAAGCCCCTTCCATGAACAGCGAGGAGGAGGAGGAGCTGGTGGAAGAGGACAAGGAGGAGGAGGAGTATGGGGGACAGGTGACAGGGGTTCCAGCTGCGCAGTGAGCCAGGATCCATTTTTAACTCCACTGCAGTCTAGCCAGTCCCATTAGTAGAGCAAGGGCAATAGCGATGCAGGGCAAGGAACCTTAGGTAAGCGTGTAGATACGTTTTCAATGACAGCCACGACCCCCCAGAGTAGCAGGACACATCTTTTGATCTTTCATCAATTTACTTGTGCTAGAAGAGGCAGTGACTCAACTCTGCTTTTCAGTCCCCTATACAGTTAGGCAGGGGTGAAGTGGGGAAAGGATGGCATGCAGAGCAGTTTGTTTATGGACAAACAGGGATGTCCCTTAATCCTCTTGAAAGATCTTGATGAAACTTTCATGGAGTTATTGTGCAATCCTCTGCCCGTGGTTTTTAGGGAGGGCTGCTTTATTTCTTCTCCACAGTAGGACACTCCCACACCACTCAGCCATAACTTCAGCAAACCTCATTGCAGTACGCAGGCTAGCAGCGTGCGGGCCTGGGCAGCTTCGGGACACCAGCAGCAGCATTTGAGATCTTCAGGAATGAGACATCAGCTAAAATCACCACCGCCTGTGAAAAATGGTGCCCGTATTCCTATACTTGCCCTATACTACTAGAATCATACGACCAAGCAATTCCTCCTCATTTCCCCTCCCCCGGGGGGCAATACTTACCACGGCTGGCGCTGTGACTGGGGCCATGCACAAGCAATCTCAAGCAGAAGTGAGAAGGTCATGCTTAAAACTTTTGGGGAGCAAGGGGAGTGAGTTCAGCATCTTCAGTTTCTCATTCTGCAGTGAATATGCTGACAATGGTACCTCTGTGTGTGTTATCTTCAGCTGCCGCCACTTCAGCCTTCAGGTCTCCCCCTCTCCACCTGCTGGCCACCTGAGCCAGATAAGGAGGAAAGAGAAGGGGACTTGGGAGGACATGTTCCAGGGTATCTTGCAAGCCAATGCTGGATCAGACTGTGAGCACAGAGCCTGGAGGATGAACACTGCAGGCAGCCTGAAGAAGGAAAGAGCAGAGAGGAGAGAGTCCCAGGAGTCCCAGCAAGAAAATCAGAGGGATTTGCACCAGGACATAATCAGGCTTCTCAGGAAGCAAACACAGATGCTGTAGGCTCCCTATATCTATATCAATATTCAATATGGCTTCTGGGGTTTCTGCACTATCCCTACCACTCCGCATTAAAGACAATCATAGCTTCACCTACACTGACCTGTGAAAGTCACGCTGGTGTATGTGTAGCTGAAATAGACATGAATATTCTTTCCTCTTCATAAGGTTTTCTCTCTGAATTTATTAAACTTTATTAAGTTTTTAATGTATTTGTTTTAAAATTGCACGAGTTATTTTGCACTGATTTTATTACAGAATACAATTACATTATTTGGAACTCATTCAGATTTATTAGGTCAAAATATATACCAGTGAATGCTCAGCAGTTCTGAGAATACCATGTCACATAACTCATAGGATCATTCAGAAACAAAATTAAGAGGTGCATTGACTATGTTATATTCCTACATGTCCAGCGATCACCAAATGATCCCTACGAGGCCACAAAAGAGGAGGGCCAGGGAGAGCCACTACAACACCACACACTTCTCTGGCTCACTGTTAAAATGGTCTTTCAGAGCCACCAAGAGCTATGTAGCTCTGTGTTGAGCTCTTCTAATAGTCCTTGTATCTGGCTGTTCAAATTCAGCAGACAGCTGCTTCACCCCCACCCTCCACTCCAGCGGAAACATTTTCCCACTTTGCTTCACAGATATTATGCAGGACACAGCAGGCAGCTATAAACCACTAGAGGTATTTTTCTCTCTGAGATCCAGTCTGGTGAATAAACAATGCCAGCAGCCCTTCAAATGACCAAAAGTACATTCAACTGTCATTCTGCACCTGCTGAGCCTGTTGTTGAATTGTTGCTTGGTGCTGGCAAGGTGGTTTCATGAGCCAGGGATGTGCTGTCTCCCCCAGGATCACTACTGGCATTTCAGCATTCCCAATGCTAATCCGCCAGTCAGGAAAGAAAGTCCCTGCTTGTAGCTTTCTGAACATCCTGTGTTCTTAAAGATGTGAGTGTTATGCACCTTCCCTGACTACCTAACAATGATGTTAGTGACGCGTTCCCAGTGATCCAACAACGATGTGTAACTATAGAAAAGTAGCCCTTTCTGGTGATGTACTCAGTGGCAAGGTGGTCTGTGCCAAAACAGGGATGTGTGTGCCGTCTATCACTCCTCTGCAGGTTGGGAACCCCACTGCTGGAAATCCATCCACTATGTCCTGCACATTGTCCAGAATCACAGTCCTGCATAGCAGGAGGTGATAAATAGCCCTGCATGCTTGCATGACAATGGTCCCCGCTGTGGATTTCCCACCTCCAAACTGATTTACCATTGACCGGCAGCGATCCAGAGTTGCAAATTTGCCTAGTGCAATTGCCACTCTCTTCTCCATTCTCAGTGCAGCTCTAATTTTGGTGTCCCTGCACAGGAGTGCTGGGGCAAGCTCAGCACACAGATCTCGGAATGTGGCTTTGAGCATCTGAAAGTTCTGCCACCACTGCTCATCATCCCATATCTGCATTACAATGTGATGCCACCACTCAGTGCTTGTTTCTCAGGCCCAGAAGTGGTGCTCCACCATGTGCAGTTGCTCCATGAATGCCAGAAACAACCTTGAAATGGTTCTTCCTATGTTCCACAGCACTCTGTCCTCCAAGACATTGTTATGTTGCTCACTCCATTCAGTTCTTCCTGCAGCTCTGCAAATGCTCCAGGATTGTGTACCCTGTGCTTGCAATGATCATGACAACAGTGCAGAGCTGTGCAGACTCCATGCTTTTGTCAGAGATTTGTGGGACTTTGAAAAAAAGGCACAAAAATTATGGGATACTGATAACAATATGGGATGGAGATAGTTTCAAACTCAGAAGTTGACCCCATATTCCCAGTCACCCTACATGACTTGTTTCAGTCCCATCATGCATTGCCAAAATTTCCAAAAACACAGTGCACTGGACAGGGTCAAATTGCACAATGGGATACCTAACCATAGGGCATTTCACTCTGCATTGACTCAAGCACTCCTGGTGAGAACATGCACTGCCAACACAAAGCGCCAAGTATGCATGCACACAAGCAAAGTACTAACTCTGGCAACTGTATGCCAACGAACTTGAGTCAACATATGCAGCCCTGGCCTAAGAGACATACTCCTTCAAAGAAAGGTGCTGCCTGAGATAGATGAAAAAATTCAATGACACTACATCCCATTCAAATAGGAACCCATTCATCTATCAAGGCTCACTGGTACTGCTTTGCTCTAGGCTATAGAATGTTTGAGAAGGTGTTAAATGGTATCCACACAAGTGCTAAGGGGACTTCCCTGTCAATTTAAGGTAACTCAGCTGAAAAAAAGGGCCTTTACTTTCTTGTGTAGATTGGGCTGTGGACTCAAGTGGAAATACTTTGAATCTACCCCAATGTGACTGGAAGCAAAATTTAGGATTTGGGTCAAAGGAGCTAGGTGAAGTTTATCAGGATTGCTTCACTTTCTCTCTCAGTAGTTGTCCCCCTTCCATTCCATGATCCAAACACTATCCTGGCTGCAAGCAGTAAGGAGTGACCATGCTGTCATCTCGCCCTTCCCCCTCCCCAAGGGCAAGAAGCAGTAAAGCCAGCATCATGGCAACCAGTTTCATCAAGCCCAGGAGACCATTGTCAGGCCTTCAACGAGGCTGATTGATTAGCAGCACTTGGCAAAGGACTGATTCTCTCACTTTGCCTCTTTACTACTGCAGGGAGTGAGATGTGCTGGACAGCACAGAGTCTCGTATTTATTTCTGGTCAGTATATTCAAAAGCTGCCAAGATTTTTTTCTTCAAGCCTAGGACATTATTAAATTCGGACACTAGGGGCTTGAGTCTTTTCTCATGTGACACCTGTAACTCAGTTGGAACAGCACTGAAGTCAGTCGAATGACACCAGTGCATTATTTAGTGCAACTGGAAAACAGCTAACACTCCCCATAACAGTTAGCAAAGTCTCACTTCCCTTTACACAGGACCCACTCCAGATGGGTGCTGAGCATCCACAATTCCCCACACGTGTTAAAGGGAGCTGCAGCTCTCCTTAGAAGTTTGTTGACTGACTATCTGTGGTTGGTTTCTCCATTGGTAGGTAACATCTAGCCTTGTTTTCTGGTCTGTGAGGCAGCAGCAAAACTGTTTGCCATGGATAGGAAGCATTCAGTAATTAGTTAACAGTGTTTGAATGTTTTTGCACCAAACACCAATTTGTGAAACTCCTGCTTTTGCTGGTTTTACAGCATATGAGATAGCCTGACCTTTCGGCAGGGAACGTTCACCTTGATTCAGTAAAACAAAAACTGTCTTTCTTGCTCCATTACTCCTTGTGTGTCAAAATATAACAATGGACAAAGGCTTTACTAAGCTTCATAAACTGGAATTTATGTACATTTCTAGCCATTGGGAGGCCCCTGAGTCTCAGACTTGGTTGATCCAAGCCAGACCTGTTAAACTAGTTAGTTACATTACCCTGCTGCACGCAATTTATTTAGAAGGTTGCCCGAGTGCATCTGCCACTGAATCTCTGGCTCAGAATTTCACACTCTATTTTATCTCATTAGGCAATTTTCCTGACATTCAGCCTGAGTTTTCTTCTTCCCATTAAACACCATAAACAATACCACTTCCTCCTTGGCCTTTAGTAGAGCAGTGTGAAACGCCTGTTCCTAAACTGAAATCAGTCTGGTCTCACTTATTGTTCTTTATTTGTACTGCAAATATTTTGTGCTTGAAGGTCCCAGTCACTGATCCCCATTTAGCTAGGCACTGCGTACACATATGAAAAAGAGAACCATTGGAACAAACCTGATCTGGCTTTCATCAAAATTTTATTTTTAAACATTGGATTAATCAAGTAGCATTTATAACTTACCAGAGCATCTTGTCTCTATAGCCTTTGTCTCCCTAATCCCCCTATTATCATCACTGAACACATTTTGTGTAAGATTAGAGGTAAGATCCTTTGGGCAAGGGCCTTGCTTTGTCTTTGTTCTACACAGCCTAATGCACAGTTATGCCACTGCATAAATGATTAATAAATGTAGGTACATTTAAAAAAAAACAAACCATCAGCTTGTGCTTTCAAACACAGTTGTTGCTGCAGTCTACAAAAGCAGGATTCCCAGTTGTCCTGGAGTTTGACAAAAATATCAGTGAGCAGGCCCACAGTCGTATGCGGTGTACAGTCTGGTTTATGCAGGACATTTGCCACTCTGTTTCATGCAGTCGTCTGCATCATTGCAAGTCTTGCAGAACGACCACTGGGAACAGGTCAAGCAGCACCCTAGAAAGGGTTAAGAGATCCCTTTTTATCAAATTGCTGTGCAGGGTTTGTAAGGAAGCTGAAGATAGGAACACAGGTAAGTCCTGGCTGTGGATTGTGTCCAGCATTTCTGTTGAGTTGTTCATCCTTTGTTATACATGATAAACCATGATCTGATGAAAGGACCTTAACAAGGACTTGGCCTGGGCATTTGCTTCCCTTTCCTGGCTGGTGAAACAGCATAGCAGCCTACAGTCACTCACTGTGTAAATGACTAGGAGATTAAGTGTGAGTAATGAAATAAGTTAGGGAATCCAGAGACAACAGCTGTAAACAATACCATGAAATCCAAGACGCTGTGCTTTTACAGGAAATATTTCAGCTGTCTTGTGTTCCAGAAGAGATGGGAAATGCTATGCCAGACCAAAGTGGTGGCCCATCTAACTTCTGCTCCTCTCTCTCTGACAGCAGCTAGTACCACATGCTTCTGGAGCAGAAACTACACACTAGACAACTGTGGAATAAACTGCCCAAAGAGGAAGTGTCTTTCTAACCCCATCAGTTAGTCTTCTGCCCTGACTTACGAGGGTTCCCATCCCATGTTAAAGCAAACATTTCAGTCCTGTGGATGTTCTCATTATCTACAAAAATATCTCTGCTTTTTCTGAACCCTAAGAACCTTGTGTCTGAGAGCTTCATAATGGGCACAGCAATGGGCAGTAGGAAAAGATTCTTTACTTTCTCAATACATTGCTCTGACTGTAGTAATGGCTTCCATAGTTTTCAGTTTTAAATCCTTACTCCAGACACGCTGATGATTCTATTCTAGAACTGGTCACCATTGCAACATCCAGGCCAGGGGCAGCTCCAGGCACCAGCGCAGCAAGCTCCTGCCTGGGGCAGCAAGCCGCAGGGGGCAGCAGTCAGGCAAGCTTCAGCAGCATGCCTGTGGGAGGTCTGCTGGTCCTGCAGCTTTGGTGGCAATTCGGCGGCATGTACGCCGAAGGCACAGGAGCGGCAGATCAACCACAGAAACACCACCGAATCCGCGTGACCAACAGACCCCCCGCATGCCTGACTGCCATGCCTGGGGTGACAAAAAACATAGAGCTACCCCTGATCCTGGCAGAGGTCATCTGTGTTGTGAAGAGCCACGCACTGACTTGTACATTCTTAAGGTTGCTGGGTAATTTAGCTGAGGATGTGTCCACACCTGAAATGCTACAGTGGCAGAGCTGCCGCAGTGCTTCCCTGCAGATGCTACCTAAGCTGACGGAAGGGGTTCTCCTGTCAGCACAGGTAATCCACCTGCCCCAGAGCTGGTAGCTAATTCCATGGAAGAATTCTTAAATCAACCTAGCGCTGTCTACACTGGGACTTCACTTGGCTTAACTATGTTGCTCAGGAGTGTGGATTTTTAACACCCCTGAGGGATGTAGCTGGGTCAATATCATTTTCTAGCATAGACCAACCCTGAGTCTGCAGTCTCCTCAGACCCTGCAATCCTCCAGTAGGAAGAAATAAAGCATGTTTTCTTTTGCCAGCCCTAACATCCTGGCTCACTGCCTTCACACACTCTAGAACTACCCTCTTTCTAATGCAGTGCCAGTTCAGTGGGGGGGGATAATCCGATGCTGGGCTATGTGTAACCGCACTGACATGATTTAAGGTGTGCTCACTATTGGATTATGTTGTATGTTGAAAAAAATAATAAGAAAATGCAGTTTGTCAAGATGGCGGCCTTTATTCACCAAATTGCTCATTTTAGTAGTCCTCTATCATTGGCTAGCAGTCAAATTTTATTAGCAGCAAAGGCCTTTTGTTAACGCTCTTAGGACATTGCTACATATGAGTTAGGAGGTGTGGTTCCCAGCTTGCACAGACATACCCACGCTAGCTTTGCTCAAGCTAGCATCTAAAACTAGCAGTGTGTCTGCAGCAGGCTGAGCTAGCCAGCTAGGGATGTACCCAGGAGCCAGGCAGGATTGCACTAGCTTAAGTGGCCACCCATATCATCCTGGACACACTGCTTCTTTTAGGTGCTAGCTTGAGCAGAGCTAGCATGGCTACATCTACATGAGCTGGGAATTACATCTCCCAGCTTAAATGTAGAAGTACTCTGAAAACCCTCCCACTTGACTCCCACATCCCTCCAAGTCACACGTTCAATGTCACTTTTGTGTCATTTTTGTCTTATCTTTTTACAAGAATAACATAAATAGCAGAATGTTAGTGAGAGCAGCTTTGCCCCCCCCAGCTCTAGTTCCCTCAGGCCAGCTGGACTAATAGCCTCACTCAGTCCCCCACTACAACCAGCACACAAGGCACCCACTTCCCCTTGCCCTGTGTCAAGGCTGCCCCTCTTCTAGGCTATGTTTAGGATACTATCTTGGCAGCTGAGCTCTGACCACAGAACCATGTTACAGGCCCTCCAAGACAATGATTCAAATAAGAGTACTAGACAAGAGATGAAGATTGAGAGCCCTTCTACTAAAAGGTACATGACATGTCATACAGTACCCAGTGTGCAGGAACATCACCGCTAGATTCCTGAGTGGGATTTGGACAACAAAGAAATGAAATACATGCACCTCTTCCCTGGATCCATCCATCTCAGGTTTTATAGTGACCTCAGTGCACCCAGTGGGACAGGAGTTAGTGTTGCCAATCCCAAGCATGCAAAACTCAGGAGTCAGGAAACAAAAACTCATGAGCTTGACTTAAAAATCATGGAATTTTAAAAAATAATAAATGGGGTTGATTTTATTTGCTTTCTAGTTTTGAAGACTTTAGGACGCGTGCTGTTACACATTCCTCTACAACTATCATGCAAGAAACTTTTTTTTTTTTTAATGAAAGGTGAGAGTCTTGCAGTCACACGATTCCGGAGATGGGGCAATACAAAAAATGCCAACTATCACGAGACTCGTGATACTACCTCAAGAGTTGGAAATAGTGTCTGTACGCCCATGCCCAAGTTAGCTTTCAGCTAGCTAGCTCAAGTGACAACAGCAGTGAAGCCATGGGAGCCCGGCTAGTGGCTACTCGAATATGTACCCAGGGTGCTGGGTGAGCAGGACAAGCTTGTGCTACTGCCTAGGCTGCTGTGGCTTCAATGCTATTATGCTGACATGATATAAACCCCATAGTTTTATACTCACTATCAAAACTCAGCCTTTGTGTACATAGTAAAATGCACTGGTCAAAATGAACTCAGATTTAAAACCACTTTAGTTAAACTGTTGCAAGATACCCATTTGGAGCCTCTTAACCCATTTTAAAACTGGCTTGTATCACTTAAATCAATTCCTTTCTGACTTAAGCTAAAGCACCACAAACCAGGTTACATTGTCTTTAAGTGTTTGTCTTCATGCTGGCTCCCAGCCTGGTTGCTAGGCAACCCAGCAAGCTCAGTTGGACCCAATGAGCTCCCTCCATATGATTTCACTTTGATTGGGCAGAGGAGCAATGCCAAGTCCACTGTCATTTTTTTTTTTTTTTTTTACAGCTGTGGGTTTGGGGGCTTGTTTTATTTGGAAGTTGCTTATTTGGGCTTTTTTGTAATAGTGGACTTCCATGCCACTCACACTCATACTTCTGCACTGCTCCTGGCGGCGGTGCTGCCTTCAGAGCTGGGCGCCCGGACAGCAGCCGACGCTCTCTGACCACCCAGCCTGTGCTTACTTTGTGCTGGAGGTGAACCTCGCAAGGGCGCTGGGATGGGGGGACCACAGGGCCATGGCCCCATCACTTTTTTCCTGCCTTAAGTGGGGTAGGAGGCAGAGAGGAGCAAGTGGCAGGTTGAGGAGCCTCAGGAGGAGAGGCGGAGTGGGCATGGAGCCTCGGGAGAAGAGGTGGGGCGGGGTGGGACCTCGGGGAAGAGGCAGGGCCACCGTTCAGGTGCCGGTGGCCCCCCCCACCACAGTTCTCGGGAGCTTCCAGTACTCCTGAGTCCTGGCACCTCTTTTATTACAAATTAAGCACTGCACCCAAACACCTCCCTCTGAAATGGGCTGAGCTAGTTTTGGGCTTGTTCTGAAAGGCAGTACCACTTTTTTTCCCCTTGTGTTGCCAAGTCTCACATCAGTGGCTGTTCAGTGCACACAGCAGTGCTTAACTTGCTCTCACTTCTGCTTAAAGCCTACTCCTGCTCCAGCCTCAGCCTGTACTGGTTCCATTCTGGTTTCTGACTCCTGGCTACATCTCTTGGCTAACCCATTGGCTTCTGACCTTTGGTTTGACCCCTCAAACCTGACTTCAGTTTCACTCTTGGACTGGTACCTGATTCCTGGGTCTATACTCGATTACTGGAACTGCTAATACAACCACAGGCAAGATCCTGCTCTATCCACTGGGTAGTTTATAGCATGTCCACACAGGGCTTTGCACCTACTTTAAATCAAAACATTTACAATACACTTTTAGTGGAAGCCAGTGTCAATGTATGTGTATACAAGGCCATACTACTTGATGTAAGGAGCTCTCAGTAACCTGGGACACAAGGGATATGTTTACACTGCCAAAAACAAAAACCCTGCAGCAGCACATCAACTTTGTCAACTGACTCAGGCTGGTGGGGCTTGTGCTATGGTGGGGCTAAGAATAGCTGTACAGCCATTCCTACTCAGGCTGGAGGCGGGGCTCTCAACCTCAGCGAGGGGGTGCAATGGTTCTCAGACCTTCAGCTTCAGCCCAAGGAGGAGCGTCTACAATGCTACCATGCTGCCGTGTAGTACGAGCCCTGGGAGCCTGAGTCTGTTGAAACAGATTCTGAGACTTGCTGCAGTAGGGCTTTTGGGACGGGATGGGGGGTTGTTTTTTTTGCAGAGTAGATATACTCCAAGGTCAGGGTTGATGTCCCACCATGCTCCATTCTGACATTCATTAAGAAACAAGGAACTCACTTCTCCTTTCTCATTGCAAAATCTATGGGGGTAGGAGGGCTCCCAAAAATGTCATGAAGCTGGAGAGAGGCAGCTACATGTACCACTCAAGGGAGAGGTCTGTGACCACACAGACCTTGTCTTCAGTAGAAACAAAGGGATATTTGAACATATATAAAAAAATCTAGTGTAGACAGGGTAAATTGTACTTTTAACATGTGTTAAAATCCTGTTCTAGACCAGGCAGATTAACACGTTAGCTAACATTTTTAAAACACTTTTTTCCTAGTGAAGGTATGGCCTTAGAGGACAGGAAGGAAGTGGCATGACAATACAGATCCCCAAGGACTTACAGGGAGAGCTTAGCACAACCCCATGGGACTTTTCTTCCACATGCCTCTCTATTCTCAGTCCCCTAGCTGCACAGGAAGAGTTGTGCAACATTAGGAGACTCCCTGTGACTACACATTTCTCTATTGTCACTGATTAAAAATAAAAAGGAGTTAATGCTGCTTCCAGCAGACTTTTTGATCAGCAGAGCTGCTCCCCAACTCTGATTCCTTCCCACCCTCCAGTCCAGGAAGCCCTGATTGCATTGAGTTTACATGGAAGAGCATACATGGGCATAGCAAGGAAGAAGCTGCTGCATCATCCTCTTGATGGCTGCTGCGCAGATTCTGTGACTATTTACTCCGCTCTTCTTGGGAGAAAGGAAAGGGCATCTGGCCCCAGAAACATAGCACCTCTGCCCAGCTTCCCCATCCCAGTCACAGATACACCAAAATAAGGAATACTCCTCTTCTCATAAATGGTCTATAAACTGCAGGTGACAAAGCATCAGCTCTTTTTTCAGGCATTTTCCTGGGTGTCCCAGTCACTGCTAAATCTATTCTCCCCCTCCCCATTCTATTAAATAAAGTTAATGTCACCTCAATTTAGCAGTGGATTTTTTTTCCACTGTCTTGGACAGCCTGGAAATCATCATGCAATGATGACAGCTGAGAGACGATTCATTGTATTGGAGGCCCCTCCTGAACATCCTGAGTAAATTTACAAGAGACAGACAACTCATTATTAAGAAAGGGATAGATAATAAGACAGAAAATATCATATTGCCTCTATATAAATCCATGATATGTCCACATCTTGAATACTCACGCAGATGTGGTCACCACATCTCAAAACAGATATATTGGAACTGGAAAAGGTTCCAAAAAGGGCAACAAAAATGATAAAGGGTACAGAACGGCTGCCGTATGAGGAGAGATTAATAAAACTGGGACCTTTCAGCTTTGAAAAGAGGTGACTAACGGGGGACATGATAGTGGTCTATAAAATCATAACTACTGTGGAGAAAGTAGATAAGCGAAGTTGTTATTTACTCCTTCTCATAACACAGACTAGGGGTCACAAATGAAAATATAGGTGGCAGTTTAAACAAACAAAAAGAAGTACTTCTTCACCAACGCACATCAATCTGTGGAACTCCCTTTCCAAGGATGTTGTGAAGGCCAGATACAACAGGGTTAAAAAAAGAACTAGATAAATTGATGAGGATAGGTCCATCAGTAATGGTTTATCTGTAAGGCATGGAGGAAGGTCCATCAGTCAGCGGGGACTGATAGCCTAATTTGGCAATTAATTTGACAATATGTCTTGATATCAGCAGGTAAGTATGCCAGTGTCTGTGATGGGATTTGAATGGGATGGATCTGAGTACTACAGAGAAGTCTTCCGGGTGCTGGCTGGATGAGTCTTGCCACATGCTCAGGTGGTAACTGATCGCCATATTTGGGGTCGGGGAAGGAATTTTCCTCCAGGGCAGATTGCAGAGGCCCTGGGGTTTTTCGCCTTCCTTCTGCAGCAGTGGGGCCATGCGTCACTTGCTAGAGGTTCTCTTCAGCTTGAGTCTTTCAAACCACAATTTAGGACTTTCATAACTCAGACAAGGTTAGAGGTTTGTTATAGAAGTGGATGGGTGAGATTCTGTGGCCTGCATTGTGCAGGAGGTCAGACTAGATGATCATAATGATCCCTTCTGACCTTAAAGTCTATGAGTCTATGACTGGCTAAGCAGCAGTTCTGCAGAAAAGGACCTGGGAATTACAGTGGATGAGAAGCTGGATATGAGTCAGCAGTGTGTCTTTGTTGCCAAGAAGGCTGAAGGGATATTGGGCTGTATAAGTAGGAGCATTGCCAGCAGATTGAGGGAAGTGATTATTCCCCTCTATTCGGCACTGATGAGGCCACATCTGGAGTAAGGCATCCAGTTTTGCACCCCCAGAAAGGATGTGGACAAATTGGAGGGCAACGGAAATTATCAGGAGGCTGGGGCACAAGACTTACGAGGTGATGCTGAAGGAACTGAGGTTATTATATAGTCTGCAGAAGAGAAGAGTGAGGGGAGATTTGATAGCAACCTTCAACTATCTGAAGGGGGTTCCAAAGAGGACGGAGCTCGGCTGTTCTCAGTGGTAGCAGATGACAGAACAAGGAGTAATGGTCTCAAGTTGCTGTGGGGAAGGCCTAGGTTGGATATTAGGAAACACTATTTCACAAGGAGGGTGGTGAAGCACTGAAATGGGTTACCTAGGGAGGTAGCGGAATCTCTTTCCTTAGAGGTTTTTAAGGTCAGGCTTGACAAAGCCCTGGCTGGGATAATTTAGTTGGGGTTGGTCCTGCTTTGAGCAGGGGGTTGGACTAGATGACCTCCTGAGATCCCTTCCAACCCTGATACTCTATGGTGATCCTAGCCTCTGTTTGCCAGAAGCTGGGAATGAGCGACAGGGAATGGATCACTTGATGATTACCTGTTCTTTTCATTCCCTCTGGGGCATCTGGCACTGGCCACTGTCGGAAGACAGGATACTGAGCTAGATAGATCTTTGGTCTGACCCAGTATGGGCGTTCTTATGTAACTCACCACAGTATAAGCTCTTGGTCTTGTAATAAATGTCTGCAGGATCAAGCCCTTAATGTTTTACTTGTATAGCATCAAAATTACAATACAGCATAGACTATACTTACCTTGGCCATTACATTTCTGTTACTCTGGTGAACTACTTTAGTACTAAAAAAATTACCTCCAAATATTAACAATTATCACACACTTTAACAATGGTTCATTTTTTAGCCTTTGTAGTTATTGGAATCCCTTTCAAACACTAACCCAGCTTCCACATATTACACATCACTAAAATAAAACGGGAAACTAGTGCCCGGGTATTTAGATACACATAGTTTGCAACGAGAAAACAAGGCTTTCAGTCCGGACACGTTTTCAATTAAGAAATCTTCCTGAAAAATGCTCCTCCCCGCGCGCGCGCACACAGTTTTTAAAGCAGAAGCAAAACTTACTTTCGATAATTTTAAGAGAGAACGGAGGCTTATTTGCAATGCAGACAGGATCGGTCCCATTCTCCATTTCTTTAGCTTCCGTTAAGACTTGTCTCCTCGTGCTGGCCCTGCTGGGTTGCTTCCTTTTCAGTGATCCCACTCCCCAGAGGCGTGAGAATGGCTGAGTTACAAAGCACTTCTACTTCTTCGCTTTTCCAGTAAGGCGCTGAGACTGGCTGCCAAATGTCAATTTCCTCCCAAGCACCTTTCGATTGGGTAAATGCTTGACAGTCCCACTAGGCAGCTCTTTCTCTCTCCGTGCAAACACTGCTGCAGAATGAGGCGCCAGTGAAAGATCCCTCAAGGAAATGACTGGGTGGCGAAGTCCTGTTGAGCGGTGCCCACACACAGTAACGGGTGTTACAATTTACACTCTTGCCTTGTGCGGTAGCAACATCCCGTCGGCAGGGAAGTTTCACGCGGACACCGATACACTTGTGTCCGTGTCCCCTCTGCTGTTGTGTTATTTATTTGCTGGGTGCTGTTAAAGACGTACAGTAAAGATGTCCCTGCTCCACAAGACACACAGAAGGACGGAGCTCCCTAAGGCACACGCAGCGTTAACATTTACAGTGCAAGTTCCAAGCTTCAGAATTTCACTTTCTTCTTCAGGCACACCCCAGCACGTCCTTCACACCACCTGAAATGTCAGCGATAGTCACTTTTGTGAGGCTTTGAGAGAAACAGTTTGAACCTACGAGCAAGAGAGGCATATGTACTGCTGTCCGCATTTTCCCCTCTGCGTGAAGTTAGAGGCGGGGGAGAGCACTGAATACATTTCGGACCAAATCATGGTCCTATTGAAGTGGAAAACTACCAGAGACTTCACCCTTAAAGGAACCAAAAATGGGGACAAGCAAGTGAAAATTAAACTTTTTACCTCATGTTTAAAAACGATTTAACAGAAGAGCTGGATTTTACTCAACGCTTAAACAAACAACCAACCACACCATTTTGATCCAGTTTCGCGAGTTCTTGCCATATAAAGCAAAACTAGTTTTTGCATACAAAGTGGAGGGGAGGGGAGAGTTACATTACAATGAAGGCAGATTTATAAACGTCAAGAAAACAACAGAGAGTAGCAGAATTTTTCAATTTGATCTCTGTAGCAGGTAGAGCTGGTTGGGAATTTTTGTTGGAATTATTTTCCAAAGGAAAACTCATTTTGCATAAAATTGACGTTTTCCACAGGAGAATGTCAATTAAGCTGCCATTTTGATTTTCTATTGGGAAAACAAAATGGAAATATTTCCTTTTGGGTTGGTTTCACCTGATTCTGAATATTTGGGATTGTTGAAAGCCAGGGCTCTTTGTTTGGAGCCAGTTCAACATTAAACTGCATTTTCCTAATTGTGACACATTGCTTTATGGAAGCTGTATTTTGAGCTCATGTTTCTCCTATGGGCTGAGCTCCCTGGCCAGATTACATTTCTCATGATGCAATACAGTCTACCCTTTGACTGAGCATGATACATTAGAAAAGTCTCATAACTACAGGTGCATGATGGGAGATCAGTGGTGTATTGGTAAAAAAAAGAAAATGGGTAAACTAGCTGAAAGGAAACTCCATATTCCCTAAATGAGAAGTGGGTCTACTTTGTTTACCCAAGTTTACCATCAACTACACTACTGTGGGAGATGTAGTCTGGCCACAGAACCTGGCCCATAGGGGATAATCTGAGGTGCAACACCCCCAAGGCAATGCTTCACAACAGGGAAACATAGTTTAAGGCTGAAATTTACTCAAAAATGAAGAATTTATGGTCCATTCAACAAACCAAAATGAAACATTTTGATTCAGAAATGTCAACATTTTATTTTTTGTTAGAAATGCTGAATTGAAATATTTCAGCCTTTCCCAAATGAAACATTTTTGGAACTTTTCATTAATAAAAAAATTTTGATACTTCATTTTTTCATTCTGACTTAGGACAAAAGCTAATGTTGAACATCAGAATTTTTTACAGGATCTCAGCTCTACTAGCGCCCCCTTTTCTGGGTATTCATCACCTTGGGACCTTCAGCACAGACCTCTAACACTTGAGCTAAAAGGGTAAGATAAGCCTCCTGTTGACAAACATGCAACCACAGGTACAAACCAAACCAATGGCCTTTCTGAAGATATAGGCCCAACTTTTCTTCTTGAGCAAGATCTGATCAATGCAGTGGGGGAAGGGAGTTGCCAAGGAACTGGTTAGAAGAGTTTCCTGAGGCTCCACCCCTCATCCATGTTAGAGCAGCCTGATGACTGCTCTAACCTACACCAGCTGGCAACATTCCCCAAGCAACCATCTCTCACCTGAAGATAGCTGAAGTGCAGTACACTCCAGTAATAGTCCCTCCCTGACCCAGACACAGCCTCTATGCTAGAGTTGTGGCTTTAAACCCACTAGAGACTCCCTCATACAAGAAAATTCCTAGAAGAGGGGACCTGAGCAGTTTCCACTCTCTTTGTGCCACCTGTGTAGCAGAAAATAATATTTCATAGTCAGTTAAAAAGGACAAGCTCAATGGTGTTGATGGATTTGGTTGTTTTAAAAAATATATGAGAGCTGATAGTCATTCAATGAAAATAAATGACAAGGACATTGAAAAGAAAATATTTATTCACACAGTGCAGAGCCTGTCCAGTAATTTATTCATTGTCACAGGAGATCTTGGAGTTAAATATTTAGCTTGAATTTTAAAACTGGCTGGGTAGTTTTATAACTGGTAATAAAATTTATTATTCCACATGCTTAAGTGGGGTAATAAAATCTTATGCTTCAAACAATACACAGATTGCTGCAGAGGACAAAGAGCACATTTTTTTCTCTAGTATTCAGTGTCATGGAATTGGCCAAGGGCATTATCGGTTGGTTTGTTTTGTTGCCTCCTTTCAAACACCCTATCAGCCACCATCAGAGGCAGGAAACCACCCTGAAAGGATCAACTATGCACTATGGAAAATCCTTTGTTTGTAATTAGCTTTTTACCGTACCATACAATTCAATGTGCTAATGCATAACGTCCTTCAAACAAATTATCACAAGATGCTGTACAGTGAGGGAGGCTAGAGAAATGTTGTGCGGGGCTGCCCAGAGGATTCAAGGGGCCTGGGGCAAAACAATTTCAGGGGCCTCTTCCATAAAAAAAGTTACAATACTATAGAATACTATATTCTCATGGGGGCCCCGTGGGGCCCAAGGCAAATTGCCCCACTTCCCACTTCCCCACCCCCCTGTCCCCCAGCTACCCTGGGAAAAATAAACATTTAAAAACCTTCTGCATCTCAGCACAAACTCAGTTTTGAGAAAACGTCTTTTCAAGTCACCTTTACAAGGTATCACTTGTTCTCAGCATCAGCTAGTGCTAAAAGGCACTAAAGCT
>NC_133769.1:225205331-225231188 GCF_003597395.2 Chelonoidis abingdonii
GCGGTGAGGGGACAAGGAGTAGGATAGATTGGGGATTCTGAAGATGGGCAGTCAGGGGAGGAAGTGGGTGGGGGTCAGTAGGGCAAGGCCAGACTGTTGGGAGGCACAGCCTTCCCTACTTAAAGCTCAATTCAGCAGTTGAGGCTTGCAGACAGCTATTAACACAAAGAACCAAGCTGTATCTCTTTCCTTTAGGGCTACCATCCCTTTCACTTCCAAATGTTGAATGTTATAGTCTATATTTAATTTCAGTGCATAGGAGATCATATCAGGGAGGTAGCTTCATTAAAATTAGCCACTTAGATAACAATGATAGAGACAAGAGAGCCATGGGAAGGATCACATGAGAAGAGCAATATCGTACACCACCTATCTCCTTCCCAACCCTACCAAGGGAGACTTCCCTCCCCTGCATTCCCCGAGGCTCCGGAGGGGTTAATTCAATGGTTCTCAAACTTTTGTACTGCTGACTCCTTTCACATAGCAAACCTCTGAGTGCGACCCTCCCCTTATAAATTAAAAACACTTTTTATATATTAACACTATTATAAATGCTGGAGGCAAAGCAGGTTTGCGGTGGAGGCTGACAGCCTCCCCGAGACGCCCCCCAACCACCACCCCAGGATCCCACCCCCCACCAATCCCCACTGCTCCCTGTCCCCTGAATTCCCCGACCCCTATCCACACCCCCCACCAAATCCTGACAGACCCCCAGAATGACCATGATCCAACCCCCCATTCCCTATCCCCTGACCACCTCCCCGAACCTCTGCCCACTCCCTGTCCCCTGACTCTCCCCGGGACTCCCTGCCCCTTATTCAACCCCCTCAGTCCCCTTACCATGCCGCTTACACCCACCTCCCCCATCTCCCGGACCCTCAGCGCGCAGATTCCAGGAGTAGCCCTGGACAATGCTGCAGCGCTGTGGCTCCAGCAGGGCCTGAGCTCCCGTCGGTCAGCCTGGAGCTTGGAGCCTCGCCCCCTTACCATACTGCTCTGAGCGGGAGGCGCTCAGGCCCCACTGGAGCCATGCCACTGCAGAGCTGTCCAGGGCTGCTCCTGGATGCGGTGTGCTGAGGCGCCGGGGGATGGTGGAGGTGGGGGTGAGCCTCCGACATTCTTGTGGGGGCCCCTGCGAGGCCTGGGGCTTGGGGCAAATTGCCCCACTTGCCCCTCCTTTGGGCAGCACTGATGTTGTGCAAAATTGGACTAACCAACTTAAATGCAAGCAGAAAGGGAAGTGATGCCTAGAGAGGACAAGAAAGTAAGCTGAAATTTCAAAGCAAGAATTACTCCTATGTGTTTGTACAGAGAACTGATCCACTTTCACAGGGCGAATATCTCCCTTCCTAGCTGCCTCAGAGACACTCTCCTTGGACTCAAAGACAGCTACACATAGTCAAGACTAATGCATTGGAACAGTGATCTTGGATGAGATGAGCTGCTAGAGGAGGATTCAGAGAAGTAGCATATCCTATCTACCAAACAGCCAACTTCATGCAGGAAATCCACAAAAACATTAAAATAGCCCAAGGCAGAGTAATTTCCTTTGTGACACCTTCTCTGCACTGTACATAAGAACATAAGAACGGCCCTACTGGGTCAGACCAAAGGTTCATCTAGCTTAGTATCCTGTCTTCCAACAGTAGCCAGTGCCAGGTGCCCCAGAGGGAATGAACAGAACAGATAATCATCAAGTGATCCATCCCCTGTCGCTCATTCCCAACTTCTGGCAAACAGAGGCTAGGGACATCATTCCTGCCCAGCCTGGCTAATAGCTATTGATGGACCTATCCTCCATGAATTTATCTGGTTCTTTTTTGAACCCTGTTATGGTCTTGGCTGTCACAACATCCTCTGGCAAGGAGTTCTACAGGTTGACTGTGTGAAGAACAACTTCATTTTGTTTGTTTTAAACCTGCTGCCTATTAATTTCATTTGGTGACTCCTAGTTCTTGTGTTATGAGAAGTTATAATCAAAACTTCCTTATCTATTTTCTCTAAACCAGTCATGATTTTATAGACTTCAATCATATCTCCCGTTAGCCGTCTCTTTTCCAAGCTGAAAAGTCCCAGTTTTATTATCTCTCCTCATACGGAAGCCGTTCCATACCCATAATCATTTTTGTTGCCCTTTTCTGTACCTTTTCCAATTCCAATATATATTTTTTGAAATTGGGTGACTAAATACTCACACAGTATTCCAGATGTGGGCATACCATGGATTTATATAGGGGCAACATGATATTTCTATCCTATTACCTATCCCTTTCTTAATTATTCCCAGCATTATGTTCACTTTTTTGGCTGCTGCTGCACATTGAGTGGATGTTTTCAGAGAACTATCCACAATGACTCCAAGATCTCTTTCTTGAGTGGTAACAGCTAATTTAGACCCCATCATTTTATATGTGTAGTTGGGATTATGCTTTCCAATGTGCTTTACTTTGCATTTATAAACATTAAATTTCATCTGCCATTTTGTTGCCCAGTCACCCATTTTTGAGAGAGCCTTTTGTAGCTCTTCGCAGTCTGCCTGGGACTTAACTATCCTTAGTAATTTTGTATCATCTGTAAATTTTGCCACCTCACTGTTTACCCCTTTTATGAATATGTTGAATAGGACTGGTCCCAGAACAGACCTCTGGGGAACACCACTATTTACGTCTCTCCATTCTGAAAACTGTAGAACCTGCAGCCTTTCCTTGAGGAAGTATTTTAGGAACAGTGGCTTGGTAGAGGGAAGAGGTCGGGTCCCTGGAACCTGTGCACCCAAGGCCTCTCCAGAGATAGCTCCAGCCCCTGAAGCTTTATGGAATTTCCTGTTCCATGGAGGACAGAATGAATTGGACAACTTGACCCAGGATCCAAAGTGCCACCAATTAAGGCGCACACTGAGAAGAACCATGATCAATGTGGCCTAGATGCTGAACTACTGAAGAGACTGGTATGTCAGGCAAGACACTTGGATGAGAAGATGTTGATGCCTTCTGAAAAGCCTAACAGCTGAACTTGGGAGCAAGACAGTAGAGACCACAAGTTAGTGAGTACTGTTATTGATGATCAGTACTGTTATGAATAGAAAGGTACGTATGGTGCTGATGAACCAAAACAATTCTCTGTCACTGAATCCTCACTATTATTGTTCACACTGTTTTTCAGTAGCTCATCACCATTTAAATGTAATGGAAGGACTTGGCCCTTTTTGTACTTGGTGGGAATTTTGTGACATCAAGCGGCAGGAGGCAGGTGGTATCTTAGCTGTATTTATAGACTTCTCAAAGCATCAGACATCAAAGAAATCCAAGCCATCTCAGTCTCTCTTTTCTAGACAAAAGATGCCAGCACACCCTGAAGTAGTAATTGCCCAGCTGGGGGGGAAAAACCACTAAAACATCCTGCTTTCCCTCCCAGGCTACATCAGCAGGCTCAGCAGACCTTTTTACTGCAGTTGTGTTATCCGGAAATGTTAAGACAATCACATGTGTTAAAACATGACTCAAAGTGCAATTCTGTGTTTGCTGACATGGAAAGCTGGCCTTGGGCTTCTGAAAGCTCTTTCTGAGAAGAGCCAATAGGGGTCCATCTGTTCCCAGGATGCGTGCCAACATCCTGCATTCACTGAACATATGGATGAAAAATCCCACTTCTGTGAATTCCTTGCTTGAATTAGACAAGAACATTGTTTCTTGTTTGACTTTATTCAGATTCAAATAATGGTGCCCGGTGGAGGACTTGGAGTACACAAGTATATTTTATATTATTTTTTATCAGATTTTGAAAGAAAGCTTTTAGCAGTTTCTGGGACAACCCACATGGGTGGAAGTTTTAGGGTTGGTTGAGTCAATGTTAGCACATGAAGCTGACTCCAATACCCATGTGGAACAGACAAAAAAAATATTACAGCATATGGCAAACGTACTGCATTAGAGCCTTTCCTGCTTTATTAAGATGTACAAATGTGATTGGCCCATGTATAAGAGTTAGCAAATGAGCTATCCTGAGATATTGTCACTTCTCCAGTGCTTAATTTGTAATGAAAAAGGTCCCATGGCTCAAGCAATTTTTTTACATTCATAACTGATGCTGCAAGCCCAGAGGTGCCGGAGCTATGAACTGCCAAGCCTAGAGGTGCTGGGGCTCAGCCCTGGCAAGTCCTGGCACACAGTAAGTATTGAGGAAATCCTGACCCAGCCTAACTGAAGTTTGTAAAAGATAGGCTCTAAAAAACAACAGCTTCCAAGAGGAGTTCTGCATTAGTGCCCATTCCTCTCCTTTCCCCCAGGTCTATGAAATAACCTTAAATAAAAGGGAACTCTTGCCCTTGTGATAGCATTAGGGTACGGGGAAGCGGTGGAAGCTTTGCAGAGCCATCTTGGCAACAGGGCTGTGGAAGCAATAAACAAGCTCCCACCTTGGCCTGATTCAATATCATAAGAACATAAGAATGTCCGTACTGGGTCAGAGCAAAGGTCCATCTAGCCAGTATCCTGTCTACCAACAGTGGCCAATGCCAGGTGCCCCAGAGGGAACGAACAGAACGGATAATCATCAAGTGAGCCATTCCCTGTGCAGCAAAGAGTCCTGTGGCACCTTGTAGACTAACAGATGTATTGGAGCATGAACTTTCATGGGTAAAATACCCACTTCATCGGATACATTCCCTGTCGCTTATTCCCAGCTTCTGGCAAACAGAGGTTGGGGACATCACCCCTGCCCATCCTGGCTAATAGCCATTGATGGACCTATCCTCCATGAACTTATCTGCACATCTGTGTCACGCAGAACAGGATTCTGCCCAAACTATGATTATCTCGTTACACATTTGTGTCTACACAAGTGCTAATAAGGTAGACTGAATCACAACACCGCAATGGAATCATCCAGGCATAATAATAGCAATGTAAAAAGGCAGTGTAACAGGGTGGCTTGCCTTGGTGGAGGGCCGGGTGATAACCAACCCTGATTACCATAGGAGGTACACCTGTGTGAGAGTAGCTGAGCCCCTAAAAAAGCACCAGGTAACTGTAGTGAGGGGGAAATGGTCAGGCAGCAGGAACTTGAGGAGCTAGTGCTGGCTTGAAGCAGCAGCTTCAAGGAGCAAGTTTGGCTCCTGCAGGGACACTGAACAGTGACCTAGCTCTGAGACAGAGGGCTGAAAACCCCCTCCAACTAAGGGGAGAGAGACTGAATGGGGGTTGGGAGCTGGCAGGCTGGCATGTACTTGAGGACAGAATAAATTGGACCCCAAGTGGAGAATGTTTTAATTTCCTCTGCACTATGTTGAGTGTGTTTCAGGAACCCTGAAGAAGGGGGAAAACAGAGGCTGGGGGCCATAGAGTGACCTCTGGCCACAAGAGGGTAGACGGGAGGCAGAAACCACGTTATAGGAAGCATGTTCAAGTGAAGATCTAGATTTCAGGAAATTATCGAAGACCTTACAAACTAAGGCCATGTCTACACTACAGACTTATGTTGACTAAAGTTATGTTGGATACAGCCACCACTGCTAGTACGTAGGTAGTGCATATGCAGACCTGGTGGCCTGAGTTGGGAGTGCACATACTCACCAGGAGTGCTTGTACCAACACAGAGCGTGGTGCACTAGGGATAGGCGTGCAACTCTCCAGCATCTGTCTTTTGGGAAGTTTTGGCAATGCACTATGGGGCCAAAACAAGTCATGCAGGGTGAACGGAAACACAGGGTGAACTTCCCAGTGTACAACTGTCTCCAGCTCCATCCCATAATGTTATATGTATCACATAGTTTTCACACCTTTTTTTCAAAATCCCACCTGTACTGCAGCTACAGAGAGGCACAGTCTACGCCTGCGCCTTCCACATATCCTGTTCCTTCTCCAAGTCAGAAATTGTACTCCTAGGTGGAACCACCCCTGGCATACAGGGGTCTGCCCCTTTCTTTTGGAGCCAGTCTAACAGCACCCCAGGCAGCAGCGCCGCTCCCCAAGGGGGGAGTTATTCTTGCTCGGGCTGCTTTACCTTTTTCTTCCCCTTGCCCCACAGCGGCATACTTAGAAGGTGGTAGGCTAGCAACCCACTTCAGGGAGAAAAGGACTCCACTACTAAGTAGGCTCGAGCCAGATCCACTCAAGAAACTATTAGGGGCACCAAGGGATTTACATCTAATTCTTAATCTTGCCCTACACCGGCACTCAACAGTGGCATCCTTTTCTCCCTGCAGTGGGTTGCTAGCCTACCACTTTTTCACACAGGCTCGAGCCAGACCCACCCGAGAGACCACTGGGTGGCACCAGGGGATTCACACCTAAATTCTCTCCCTTGCCCTACACCAGCACTCAAGAGTGGCATCCTTTTCTCCCTGCAGTGGGTTGCTAACCTACCACCTCTTCACGCAGGCTCGAGCTGGACCCACTCAAGAAACCACTGGGGGGCACCAGAGGACCCCAATTCTTGGGTCAAATCCTCCACTAAACTGCCCGCATTCTCCACCATTAATGTTACCCAAAATTGGGCCAGCTAGTAAGCTTAGGGAGGACTAATGACCCACCAGAGTTTGGCAGAAAGCAGCATGTTTATTATACTGAGAGCTAAGCTCAAAAGAAGGGTGGGGGGGGTCCCACTCACACTCGTATACTCATGTTCCCAGGACAGGCATGGCACTGGAGATGTTAGGATCATAAGAACATAAGAATGGTCGCACTGGGTCAGACCAAAGGTCCATCTAGCCCAGTACCTGCCTATCGACAGTGGCCAATGCCAGGTGCGCCAGAGGGAGTGGACCTAATAGGCAATGATCAAGTGATCTCTCTCCTGCCATCCATCTCCATTCTCTGTCAAACAGAGGCTAGGGACACCATTCCTTACCCATCCTGGCTAACAGCCATTTATGGACTTAACCACCATGAATTTATCCAGTTCTCTTTTAAACACTGTTATAGTCCTAGCCTTCACAACTTCCTCAGGTAAGGAGTTCCACAGATTGACTGTGATCTTTGAAGGTAAGTGTCTCATAGTGCACTGATGGATGGTGTGATGAAGGTAAGTCTTCCCAAGGCATGATGAAACGTAACGCAGTGAACCACTGGCCAGGCGATCTGGGCAAAGGGCCTCCAAGGGAGGTACAAGCTTGTGAGTGCACTCCTGAGCACACAGCTCCTTCCCCTTTTAAGGGCCTGCTCCTCATGGCCTGCGACTAGAGATGACTTGGCCACGCCTGGTTGGTCACACTCCACCTCAGGCAGTGTCCATGCAGTGTCCAGGCATTGGGTGTGTGAGTGCTGCCTAATTAGAGTCCCAGAGACCTTGTCTACCTGGGAGCTCTTCTGATCTTCCAGCTGTTCAACCAGCCCGTTCATCCCATGAGCATTCCAGGAGGGAGAGGGAGGGAGAAAGCCACTTCACAGGTATTCAAAGAGGGAGAGGAGACATGAGGCGGTGGAGGGGGAGTGTAACAGACCTTTTGAGCATACAGGTTATACATAGCATACAAATCACTGGTGCTCCTACAACAGAAGGGTTGCTGGCATTGTTTATTCACCAGAATGTATCTCAGTGAGAGAAATATTCCAATGGTTTATAGCTGCCTGCTGTGTCCTGCATTATATTTGTGAAGCAAAGGGGGAAAAGTTTTCGCTGGGGTGGAGGTGGAGTGGCTGTCTGCTGAATCTGAACAGCCAGATACAAGGGCTATTGGAAGAGCTCCACACAGAGCTAGATGGCTCAGAGATGCTTTGGAAGAACATTTTTAAAGTGAGGCAGTAGCGGGTGTTAGTTTAGTGTGTTTTACCTGGCGCTGCTCTTTTGTGACCTGGTAGGAATTGAGTGGTGATCACTGTACATGTAAGAATATAACATTGTCAATGCACTTCATAATTTTGTTTGTGAATGATCATATGAGCTGTGTGACATTGTGCGATAACACCTAATTGGTTGCTTTCAGAAATGTTGCACACTTGGCAGCATATGTTGTGAACTAATAAAGATGAATGAAGTTCCAAATGATAGAATTTTCTTCTGTAACAAATCAGTGCAAAATAACCTGTGCAATTTTAAAACACATATGTTACAAATTTCATAAATTAAGACAGCAGAACTTATGAAAGAGGAGGAACATTCATGTCCATTTCAGCTACACGTACACCAGCTGTGGCTTTCACAAGTCAGTGTAAGTCAGTGGTCCCCAACGTGGTGCCTGCGGGCGCCGTGGCGCCTGCCTGGACATTTATGTTCACCCACCTAGTGCCCAGCAGAGGAGAGAAGCTGCAGCCCCTCGCCTGCCAGGGACAGAGAACAGGAGTTCTCTGTCCCCCACAGGCACTAGTCCGCGGCTTCTCTCCAGCTTCTCTGGGGCTGCAGGCTGTAGGCGCCGGTGTTCTCTGTCCCCGGCACGGGAGGGCCACGGCTTTTCTCCGGCTTCGAATCTGGAGAGAAGCTGCAGCCCAGTGCCTGCCGGGGACAGAGAACTCTGGGGCCGCAGGCTGCGGGCGTCGGTGTTCTCGGTCCCTGGCAGGCGCGGGGCCGCAGCTTAAGCCGGGGAGAAACCATGGCCCCACGTCTGCCAGGAACATAGAACTCCGGGGCTGCAGGCTTCATTCTATGTTAAAGTAAGAATAATAAATATATTTGGACCAGCAGTTCAACAATGCCTAACTTTTTTAAAATAAGATGAAAACTGTTAATGATATTTATTTTGTAAAAACTCCTTGATTTTTCTTACAGGTAGATAAAAAAGAGCAAATTCACATGGTAAGGCGAAAGAGTAATTGCCAGATAATTTAATACATACCTTTTACATGTAAAATTACCCTTTTTATCTTATGGATTCATATATTATGTATATTAAATATGATGTTTTTCGTATTATTTAATGTACAAATACAAAATAAGCCTTGAAAAATTGTTGGCGCCCGCCACACTCTTCTGAAAACATGAATGTGCTACTGGTCACAAAAAGGTTGGGGACCACTGGTGTAAGCAAAACAGTAATTGTCTTTAATGTCTAGGGTGGAGTGGCTGGCATAGTGCAGCAACCCCTGGTGCCATGTGGAATGTTGAAGGGGTGTATAGGGAGGTCTCAATATTGAGTTCTCAGTGTGCTGCAAAGGGGGTGAGCCCAAGACATTTTTAACCTGGAGGCCCAAAAGAGTCAGCAGCATCTGTTTTTGCTGCCTGAGAAACCTCATTATGTCCTGGTGCTGCTCCCTCTCCTTTTCCTGCTGGGACTCCTGAGATTCTCTCCACACTTGCCTTCTCCAGGCTGTTGCAGTGTTCATCCTCCAGGCTCTGTGCTCACAGTCTGATGCAGCACTGGCTTGCAGGATGTTCTTGAACATGTCATCTTAAGTCCTCTTTTTCTCCTCCTTATCTGGCTCAGGCGTTCAGCAGGTGGAGAGGGGGGACCCGGAAGGCTGCAGTGGCAGCAGCTGAAGATAACACACACAGAGGTACCATTGTCAGCATATTCACTGCAGAATGAGAAACTGAAGATGCTGAACTCACTCCCCTTGCTCCCCACAAGTTTTAAGCACGACCTTCTCACTTCTGCTTGGGATTGCTTGTGCATGGCCCCAGTCACAGCGTCAGCCGTGATGAGTACTGAGTATGGCCTCCCACAGGGGAGGGGAAATGAGAAGGGAATTGCTCAGTTGTATGATTCTAGTAGTATGGGGTAATGGCACTGAATAGTGGCACTGTTCTCCACAGGCAGAGGTGATTTTAGTGCATGTCTCACTCTTGAATGAAAAACGAGCACAGCTGCTGCTGGCATCTCGTGCCTGTATGCTGCTAGCCTGCATACTGCAATGGGGCCTGCTGAAGTTATGGCTGAGTGGTGTGGGAAAGTGTCCTACTGTGGAGAAGAAAGAAGACAGCCCCCCCCTTAGAACCACGGGCAGAGGATTGCAGAGTACCTCCAGGAAAGTTTCATCAAGATCTCTCGGGAGGATTCAAGGGACATCCCTGTGCGTCCATAAACAAACTGCACCGCATAGGTTCCCCCACCTACCTCAAGAGGGGAATGAAAAGCAGAAAGCAACTCTACCTCTCTTGGTTGTGCCACTGCCTCTTTTAGCACAAGTAAATTAATGAAAAGTCAAAAGATGTGCCCTGATACTGTATTGGTTCCATCCCTGTAGCTGAAATATTTAGCCACACTCATACCTGAGGTTCCTTTCCCTGCATCAGGCTTTCCCTTGCTCAATGAGCAGCCCTGGCTGGACTGCAGTAGAGTCAAAAACTGGTCCTGGCTCACTGTCCAGATAGATCCCCTGATTGCTTGTGCCCTATATTCTTCCTCCTCCTCTTCTTTGTCCATCATCTTCTCCTCCTTTCTGTTCCCAGCAACGAGGTGGAGGGGGGTGTTACAACTCAGGCTTATTAGAGGCAGAGGTGCTGACTTTGTGAGGTCCTGGGGGGGTGCTCGACCCCCAACTACATCCCAGGCCCTACCCCCACTCCACCCCTTCCCCCCAAGGCCACAACCTGCCTCTTCCCGCCCTGCTCTGCCCCTACTCCACTTCTTCCCACCCCCTTCCAGCCCTCCCCAAAGCATGCTGTCCCCCTACTCCTCTCCGCCCACTGAACAGCTGATCACAGCAGGCAGGAGGCGCTGGCAAGGAGTGGGAGGAGCTGATCTGCAGGGCTACCAGTGGGTGCTAAGCACCCACTATTTTTTTTCCATGGGTGCTCCAGCTACAGACCACCCATGGAGTCAGCACCCATGCTTGGGGGTATCCACAGTGCTTTGGGAGGTGGTAATGGGGTCTCAGCCGAGGATGACATGCAGCTCTTTGTAAAAGCAACAGGTCCGGGGCTCAGCACCAGATCGTTGTTGACCTCTGTCAAGGTTCCCTCCCCACTCTGAACTCTAGGGTACAGACATGGGGACTTACATGAAAGACCCCTTAAGCTTATTTCTACGAGCTTAGGTTAAAAACTCCCCAAGGCACAATTTCTCTCTTATACCTTGGATTAAGTAACGCTGCCATCACCAAGTGATTTAAACAAACATTTGGGGGTGGGAAGGGAGTGCAGGGGTGAGGGCTGTGGGGCTGAGGATAAGGGATTCATGATGGAGGAGGGGACTCAGGGCTGGGGCTGAGGATTAAGGTGCAGGGGGATGAGGGGTCTGGCTGGTGCTGAGGGGTTCATGATGCAGGAGGGGGTTCAGGGCAGAGGGTTGGTGTGTGGGGTAAGGGTTGTGGGGCTGAAGATGAGGGGTTCATGATGGGGGGGGCTTAGGGCTGGGGCTGAGGATTACGGTGCAGGGGGATGAGCGGTTCATGATGCGGGGGCACTCAGGGCTGAGGATTAGGGTGCAGGGGGATGAGGGCTCTGGCTGGGGATGAGGGTTTAGGGCATTGGAGAGGCTCAGGGCTAGGGCAGGGTAAGGGCAGCCTGCCTTGCCATTAGTTGTGGGCAGGCACTAGGACCCTGTGGCAGCAGACAGCAGTTCTACTCCGGCAGCACGAGCAGGGAGGGGAGAGGCGGTGCTGCTTTTGTCAGGCAGGGATGCAGCGTGGCTGGGGGGGACATGCAAGGGGAGGGGTGGCAGGCAGGGGCTGGGACCTGCTCCAGGCAGGGACGCGGCGTGGGGAGGGAGATCCGCGGGGGCCAGGGCCCGATCCAGGCAGGGCCAGGGGAGAGACCCAGCTCCAAATATTGCTGGAGCAGGGCACCCAGTCCTGAATATTCCTGGAGCCCAAGCACCGCAAATGTATATAACCTGCCGCCTATGCTGGCACGATCACTTGTGCTCAGCAATGGAGAGCTGCTAGGTGCTCACCAGGCCAGGCAATCAGGAAAAGGAATTTCAAAAAGTCACAGGGCTTTGAAAGGTGTGCGGGGGGGAGGAAGCTTCCCATCTCTGTGATCCCTGGGCAGTGAAGGTCACAATGGTGATCAGAGAGGCCAGTGTGGGGCATTGTGGGACAGCTGCTGGAGGACAGTTAGGGTTAACATAAATAACACAGTGCCTACACTCGCACTGCATCAACCTAAGTACATCAACCATGGTTCTATGCTGCTCCAGGAGTTATTGAATCCCATGCCGGAGTGGCAGAAGCTCCCTAAAAGTGTGTGTGTGGGGGGCCCACTGGCACTAGTGTCCAAACCATGACCCTGCCCCACCTTGCCACCCCTACCCTCCGAGGCCCCGACCTCACACCACCCCTTATCCCTGAGCCCCCACCCTTGTGCCATCCCATTCCCTGAGGCCCAGCTCTCATGCTGCCTCTTTCCCTCAAAAACCTGCCCCCCGCTCACTCCCTCTCCCAACCATCGCTCATGCTTATGGCCAGTAAAAAGTGATGGGGCCATAGCCTCTGGTCCACCCTGTTTCAGCGTCCCTGATCCCATGATTGTTGATGCCAAAAATATATCAGATGGTCTTGGTTCTGGCAGAGAGAGCAAAAGCTGCAATTAAATCCAGAGCTGAATATTTTTTTGACTTGCTCACTCACAAAATGGCAAATCAATTTTGTTAAACACTGGGGCGTTCTTTTATTCGCCCCTCACACACACTAAAAAAACCCCAAAAAACAGTCAAATCTCAATATAAGGTTGAAGATTAAACAAACCAAATCAAACCAAACAAATCATACCAAACCATAATATGTGACTGAGTCACATATTAACCAGTGTTTGAGTAAATGATTGTCTTGACTGATCTTTTAAAAGTAATTCTTGAGCAGCTGGAAACGATACAATGACACTAAGGAAATCCACAGCATTTCACCCTGGACTAGAGGAGCTGACAGGGAAATTTATAAAATTCAGACCCAAAATTGGCAGTAAGGTGGGTAATCAATGATCAGCAACGTATAGTAAGGTCAGAGAAAGTGATGTTTTTCTTCAGTCACTATGGTAAAGTACACATTGTTACTCCTGGGGGAATTCTGTGTCACTGTGCAATGCAGAATTTACACAGAATTAATGTATTAATGAGCTGCACCCCATGGGCCACTGCTTTCTGGGAGGGGAGACTGAGAGTAAGGGTCAGGTTGCCGGGGGGAGCATGCCTTGAGCTGTTCCAGGGTGGCCAAACCTACAAATTCTGCCCCGCCCCACCCCACTATCAGCAGGTATGGGTCGTCTCTGCCCAGCAAGACAGTAATGAAGCTGCATGGAGCGGAGCCTGTGACTGGGCTTTGCGGGGTTGGGGGTGCAGTTGTCTGGGCCGGGGGTCGTCCCACAGCTGGGTTCAGAGGACTGTGTGCGGGTGTCTGGCCCCATCGCTTGGCCCTGGGGAAGAGTGGGGGCAGGTATCTGGGTTGGGGGAAGCCTAACCAGCCCCTTCTACCACCACCCAAATACCCTCTTCCAGTACACACAGACCTCTCCAGCTCCCCAAAAATACCCCCCTCCAGCACTGCCCAAATACTGTACTCCCTCCCAGTACGCACACACCTCCAACACCCTCCAAATACCCCCTCCAACAGCCCAAATAGCCCCTCCCGGTATACACCCCTTCAGCACCCCCCAATTGTACCCAAAAGATCCCCTGTTCCCCTCCCCAAAGCAGTGCCCTCCTATCTGGGAACTTGAAATATGGTAACCTTATGGGGTGTAGTAAGGTGAGGCCCTGAGACATAAACCTTTGGTATCAGAGGCCCGGTATGAGGCCTGAGGCCTGAACTGAAGTAATGGTCAAGACGTTGCTAACATAAAGCAAAGTTAGGCTGTGAGCCAGAGGCAGGCCCTGCTCACAGAAGCTGGCAAGAGGAAGGCTGCTAAAGAACATGTGCCAGGATGGCACCAGAACAGCCAGGTATGAACACATCCTACACAGATAACAAGGAACAGGCAGACCCAGCCTAAAGAAAGTATAAAAGGACAATATGATGGATAGACAGCATGATGGATAGACTTATTTGGGCGAACCATCCTATACCAGAGAAAGGCAGCATCCTAATGCATAGAGGGGCTGTACCTCAGTGTGTTCAATGATGTGTAACCTGTTTGTACCAGGGTATAAAAATGCATCCCTCAGTGGACTTCTCTGTCTAGCCTAGGGGGCAGTGGAGAGCCTGCCACTGACTGAGCTGGTCCATTGTCAGGGGGCACATATTTGTAGTATGTCCTGTGAGGAACTATTACTGTCCTTCGTTTGAAAATAAACTTGGCCGGATGCCTTCGTACTTTAACGGAGTCTGTGGTCATTGGGGGTTCTCTCAGGTCTGCTGTGCCAGCAATCTGCAGAGCAGGGGCAGCACCCAGAGGGAACACACACTCGCGGCTGACTGTTATCAACATTGAACGGAGCAGAGCACCACACTGGTAGCATCTGACGACACTGGTGACCCCAACCATTGATCTGGTGAGTAAGCGAGCTGTCCGCTGTAGGAATCACGATCTAACATGACAGAAAACCTCGAGCTAAGGAACCCCCTTAACCGCTCCCTGCAAATTCCCACAGAGTTTAAAAAATATAATGGGGAAGAAACATGTAATGTAATGTGTAAGGCTAGGGCAAAGGCTGCAGTCTTTAAATGTAAAATATTGCAAACTACAACCATGGCTGTTGAATGGTTAAAACAGCACCCCACAAAATTGGCAGGGCACATAACAGTAACAAGGAAAGCGTTAAATGAACTAAAAGAAGCTACACAGCCCTGGAATGCTCCCACCCACCCTTGCAGGGTGGCAAGCAGCCCAGAGATAACCAGCTCAGGAACAGAATAAAACATTGGAAACAGCTGCAAGGAACTTACAAAAAATACATGTGCTGTATCCTGTTATAAATATTGGTGGTAAACAGCAGGCTTCAGGTAGCTCCCCTGTGCCTAAAGAATGGGGACAGAAGTGGGAAAAGGTGGCCTAGTAAAATTAAAAGATGAAACGGGGTCCACTGCAGTCCAACCACTACCTTATGATAAAAGCTAGGTTCCAGTTAAACTGAGACCTAGACTGCTGCCTGTCAGAACGGGAGAAGTAAGCGCACAGATTGAAAAAGTATCACACAATACTTTCACTGAATTGGTAAATCACATGAAAGAAACAATGGAACAGTTCACAGAGCTCATTAGAAGACAGGAGCTGCGACTTGATCGGAGGGGAGTGAATAAAAAAGAATTTCAAAGTAAAAAACTGAAATTAAGCAGGCTAACACCTAGAATTGATGCATTAACACATGGAGTTGCCCCAAAACAGTTAACTGCAGCAAAAAAGGGCACTCCCACCATCCATTTGGCATGCAGACAAAAGCAACAGACATTGGGGGAACAAAGTTAGGTTTTACAAGAGCAGGTAACTACCCCTACCCTCCTCTCAGAGCCAGGATAAAAACCAGGGGCACAGTTCCCAACTGTGCAGGTTCCCAAGTGCTTTGACTCACAGAACCACATTCTGTGCTCGTATCATGCAGCTTCTTTCTCAAATATTTTTACATACCGGTTAAGTTTTTTCCTTTTATATGCTTTCTCAGTTTGCTAAACTCACTGCTGTTGCCTGTACTTTTAAATACCTTGATACAGTTAATCTTTCTTGGCTCAGGTCTCACTACCTTCCTAGGTTGCTCTTCACCATCACCTCCCTTATTCCCTGCCTCTCCTCACTTCGGCTCTCTCTCTTTGTTTAAAAGTTAAGAGTTATAGTTTTTACAGAAACCTCCAAAAGATAAAGCAATTGAAAACAGAACAAAGAAAGAAACAAAAAGAAAACAAGGTAAAAACTTTATTTTAAATAAATCTAGTAAATTAATTATTTTAACCCTTCAGAAATGCAACAGCTGGAATTATTCCTAACTTTCTTGAAGATAGGGTTGCCAAGCAACCTAAATGCACACTCTGCTTCTAATCCTAACTACTCACTAACATTTGAAACACGGGCTTTTCTTATTTCCATATAGCAGAGTTTTAAATTAATGTTAAATATAAAGTAATGCAAAATTCCTTGTTACCAAATTAATACAAGAAATTTGGCAAATAATATATTCTTTGTGAATTTTTGTTAAAAGTTTTAAATAACTTGTTTATTCAAATGTTTAACCCTTTTAATTTTTTGCTTTTCTTTGCCTTATTTTGTATAGTTTTGAATAGAATTCTGGCGCCATTTCTTTTAAATTGTAAGTTCGTCCTGTATGTCATGTGCGTTGTCCTGTGTTGTATGTTGTGTGTGTCACGTAACTATTTTTTATTATTTTTATTTTGTTGCAACAAAAGTCAATTTTATACCCTTTTAAAAGTATATATATATATGTGGTACCACACTATTTTAATATTATGGTTGGGGTATAACCATCATATTATCATTAATACCATTTTTTTCAAAGTTCAACGAGGTCTCAGTTATAAATATATGTACATATATTTCTGCCTTAACAAATAATGAGATTGCAAACAAAAATAATTCTTTTATTAATCACAGTTTTGTTTTTTAAGGTTTTTTTATTTGTTATTCAAAGAAAAAATGTAAGGGAAAACCTCAACATTAAGGTAAAGATAGTATTAACAACATGTCAATTTCTTGTGTGGGTTTTTATAAACTTGTTTGGGGGGTTTTTTAAACTTGTTTGCACTTCTAAATATAGTTATAAGAATGTGATAGCAAAAATGTTTAAAAATAACAATTTATGCATAAAGCTAACCAAACAATTTCAACAGGTTTCCACATTTCCAACAAGTTTCCACCTTTGGCTCCCACACGTAACAAAGCATCATGAAAGTTTAATACCCTCAAAGTATTTGCATAGGCCTGTATTTAAAATTTATTTTGGTTTAATTTTGTAGTTGGTTTAATTTTATAGACTTTTCTTTTGTTAGGTTATGTTAATGGGATGCAGTGGTTGTTAAAGTTTCTGCTTCTAAACAGTTAACAAGAGTGAAGTTGGTATCACAAGCAAAGTAACTCTATAAAGCTTGTTAAAATTATGTTACTTACTCTTTTGCTGAAACGAAGTGTTCAGCAAGGGAAAGCAACGCACGTTCTCATGGAAGATTGTGAGCATCTATTTTAGTCGTTAAGCATTACATTCAGTATAAAATATTAGTAATGCACCTCAAGTGAAAATGAATGTCTATACAACAATTGCAAAAGTATAGCTTGTGTATAAAAGACTTGGTCCCTATTACATTGTAAACACTAAATTAATCTGTGTATTAAATTTAGGTTACTAAAAAAAAGAGAAATGTAAAAGCAAACAAAAACTGTATTATATTAACTAACTTAAGAACAAAGACAACAGAAGCAGGGGTGGCTCTAGCTTTTTTGCCGCCCCAAGCATGGCAGTCAGGCAGCCTTTGGCAGCGCGCCTGCAGGAGGTCCCTGGTCCCGCAGCTTCGGTGTACCTGCTGCCGAATTACCGCCGAAACCATGGGACCGGAGGACCTCCCACAGGCAAGCCGCCGAAGGCTGCCTGACTGCCGCCCTCGCAGGGACTGGCAGGCCGCCTGCCGTGGCTTGCCGCCCCAGGCACGTGCTTGAAGTGCTGGTGCCTGGAGCCGTTGCTGACCAGAAGACATCACACCACAAAGACACCAGAAGATATCTGTATATAGTGAAGAAACCCCTAAGCATCAAGAAAAGAAAAATGAATTGCTTCATAAATAAGAGACTGGTCAAATACACCTCTATCTACCATCTATGGACAATTAATTTAACAATCAGCTAAAAACCACTACCTGGACCAGGATAAACTGTCATTTAATTTTAATTTGGTTACTGTGTAAAAACAACTGTATTCTTGCTGTACTACGGTATTATCGTTGTACTATTGCTGTATTGTATTATTGCTGTACAACATTTGCAATGTGCATAACCTTGCTAAACTGTTTAACCAACACACAGGTAAAAATCAACAAATGAATGGCAGCAAACACCAAGAAGGCAAGGAAAAAAAACAAATTGGTAAAGAATTAAGTTACATGGTAACTACAGTTGGGTAAACAAATTCCGTGTTAGTACCCGTCATAATGTAGGTTACTGACACTGCATCCTAACTAAGACACATGTTATTCAAAACAATCTTGCTCAGTGTCTGGATACCAATACTACACTCTGACACAGCAATATTTGACACATTGGTTACTGTCCACTCAGTAAGTTATCTGGAAAACAACATCGATAAAAACAGCTGGATCTATGTCAACTACTGGTGTATCACGGGGCAATGCAATCCATGGAACAGAGAAGCTAGACATTCCTGTTTCCTGCCCAGCAAAGCTTACCAAAGGATGACAACCAGCAGTAAGGGTGACCATAACATGAATGCACAGTACTGGGTAGTAACTAATTACAATATATTTATATTTAAAGACCTCAGTGGTAGTGTCAGGAATGCAAATTTCTGTTTTACTTCTCATATACATAGCACTGTGGGACACAATATTACAATCCCTATCCCAGTATTTCAGAACACTCAATCTACTACTCATAATGATACAGATGGTAACTGTAATTGCCCTAACAAAAGTGGGTTGCTGTCTGCAGTAACACAAGGGCCAAACTACAACATCAGACTGGAAAAACATGGTTATGCTTGGACATAAGGTGATGTCGTATGTACAGATATATACTATACGTATATACCCATATATGCTACAAATATATATGCTGTCAGAGAAAAACAGAGTTTTCACTCTCAGGTTGGGTGCAGCAAGTCACATACTTTATTATCTCTAGAAATTGCAAGGAGGGAGAGAGCTAAACAGGTCTCTCTCCAGGTAAACAATTACAGCAAGCATTTATACCTTTGTTATATACAATAATGGGCAACAGCTGCATTTTGTTTATACATAGGTCATCCTGATATCTTATTTTTCTCACCTCTATTTAGACTACAGTCTACATTCCCTACTTATCTAACACAAAGTCGCAACAACTTCTCACACAGTTCTTTCCCACTCGCCTTACACAATCCTCGCTTCCACAAATCTCATGTTATTAGGGTTACAGCTAGCCTGACTCTTGCTCACAGAGGGGACTGTTTGCATTGAAATCCCCTTCACATCCCCCAGATCTCTTTCTCTACTTCCACAATGCCATATCCATATTATTCATATATATTAATTATCTGGGAGTGCCTCTAAGACTCATTCATATACGGTGACAAGACAGCAAGCGTGAAAAATTGGGACGGGGGTGGGGGAGGATAATATGACCCTATATAAGAAAAAGACCCAAAAATCGGGACTGTCCCTACAAAATCAGGACATCTGGTCACCCTACATTCATAGTACTATGTTCCTCAATCATGGTTCTGGGCCTAACACTCCCAGGCCCACCATAAGGGAATTGAAAGAACTGGATAATAAAATCTGCCTTACCAGTCATACAAGAGAATGTGCAGACTAAGGACAGATGGGGCAAGAGTGTATGGATGGTGAAATGAGGTGATCACATAACAGTATTTAGCCCACTGTGTTATCTTCAGTCCATGCATTATGCTTTTCTGGGACGATGGCTAAACATCCTCCCCATAAAAAGACAAAAAGTGGGGGAATGTAGTAAGATGAGGCCCTGAGACATAAACCTTCGGTATCAGAGGCCTGGTATGAGGCCTGAGGCCTGAACTGAATTAATGGTCAAGACGTTGCTAACATAAAGCAAAGTTAGGCTGTGAGCCAGAGACAGGCCCTGCTCACAGAAGCTGGCAAGAGGAAGGCTGCTAAAGAACATGTGCCAGGATGGCACCAGAACAGCCAGGTATGAACACATCCTACACAGATAACAAGGAACAGGCAGACCCAGCCTAAAGACAGTATAAAAGGACAATATGATGGATAGACAGCATGATGGATAGACTTGTTTGGTCGAACCAACCTGTACCAGGAGAAAGGCGGCATCCTAATGCATAGAGGGGCTGTACCTCAGTGCGTTCAATGATGTGTAACCTGTTTGTACCCGGGTATAAAAATGCATCCCTCAGTGGACGTCTTTGTCTAGCCTAGGGAGCAGTGGAGAGTCCCGCCACTGACTGAGCTGGTCCATTGTCAGGGGGCACATATTTGTAGTATGTCCTGTGAGGAACTATTACTGTGCTTCGTTTGAAAATAAACCTGGCCAGATGCCTTCGTACCTTGTCAGAGTCTGTGGTCATTGGGGGTTCTCTTGGAGTTTGCTGTGCCAGCGATCTGCAGAGCAGGGCAGCACACCGAGGGAACACACACACGCGGCCGACTGTTATCAACATTGAACAGAGCAGAGCACCACACCGGTAGCATCTGACAACACAGGGGCAGGGCAGAAAAATGAGAAAAGACTAAAAGACCAGACAGTCAGAGTTTTCCCCCCAAGATGTGCTCAGCTGGCACATGTGACACACCCAAACTGAGGTGGCTGGCAAAAGCAGAACAGAGATAATGGAACTGGGTTGTCATAGGGGGTTCTTTAACTCCTGAGGGAATCTTTTTTGTTGTCTGTATTGTTACAGATATACTTGCTGACACATATTTTCAAATGAATTACCAAAATGATTGAAACTGGTGTGATTATATTGTATTATTTTGACAAATAAAATATGCAAAATTTTAAAATAGTATGTGCAGATTTTTTATTTTATTTTTGGATGCAGAATTTTTAATTTTTTGGAGTAGAATTCCCCCAGGAGTAACACATACTTGAATTGCAGTGCCTTTCACAGCAAGCAGACTTTTTTCAGTGGAATGAGCAGCAGGACAAATAGGTCTAGAGGGCATATGGAGTGTGTTCTAATGTTTTTAAATGTTCTTTGCCAGAGATTCCTCTCCAGCTGCTGAGTAACTGTTCATATCTGTTCCTCCCTCCCTGCCCTGCACTTTCAAGACCCTGCATTACAGCCACTCTTTTCCTGGCTAAGGACAAAATCTAACTCTCTTCCAAAGCTCTTAATGTTGCTCCTTAATTGACTGAAGCAGTTGTTGTCAATCACTCCCTGATTAGGGACTGTCTCCACAGCACTCAGAGCTCTTGTGAGGTAACTCATTAAACAAATGTGTCTATCTTGCCAAGGATTTCAGCAAGACGAGTATGGCTTTGCAGTGCCCACCGCCCCTGCTCAGGGGGAGGGGGAGAGAGAAAACACCTGAGTGCAACTTATAATACAATTTAAGGGGGAAAAAACAAATAAACAAACCAAGCATGTAGCTACCACATCTAGAACAATGATCCTCTCAAGGATAGCCAGATCAAACATTAGATATTTGACACATCAGTATGGAGCAGAAGAGTCACATATACTTGTGCTTGTGCCCTTCCCCTGTTTGAGTTTGCCCTTGTTCACTGCACCTCCCTATGCCATTATCCCCCCGATCCCCTAGTGCAGTTAGAGGAGCCAGAATTCCCCTCCGAGTCCATTACCTGACACCCTCCCACCCCTGGGTCCTTGATAGTTCCCCACGCCCGTTTAGCCCTCCCCTTCTGGCACCCTCCTCCCCTGCCTGCAGCCTAGCGGGGAGGGGTGGTCGCCTCCTCTCCCCCCTCCCCTCACTGTTTGTCCCCCTCCCCGCTCTCCATTATGGCGGGGGACGCGGCGGGGGAGACCCCTCGCGATGCTCCCACTGCCCCTCCTCCACTTGCCCCCATGTCCATTCCCCAAGCCTCTACCTCGACCTCTGCTGCCAATCCACCTGCCACTGCCCCTACTGAGGCACCGGCGGCAATGAATACCGAGGAGACCTCCACTGCTGCCACGTCCCTCGCCCCTTCCGATTCGGGGGGGAGCCCCCCCAGCCGGTGGGAAAGGTCAGGGTGGAAAGAGGGGTAAGGGTCCCACTAAAAAGTCCAGGCCCTCCATGGCAGAGACTGCCCCCGCTGCTACGGCCCCGCTACCGGCTGCGGCACCCCTCCCCGCTGTGCCCTCCACCAGCTCTGCGGGTGTCCCTCCCCCGGCCCCCAAGGCGTACACCCAGGTGGCGGCGGCCCCCCTGCCTGCCACTGCTCCTTCGACTGCCGCTTCTGCTACCATCTACAGTGGCTGGGGCCTCTTCCCCACCTTGACCAGGAAGCACGGCGTCCGTTGCCTCCTGGTGCCCGCCTCGCCCCACGTGGAGGCCTACGTGCAGGCGTTGGCGAGGGTGGTGGGGCCCACAGCCATCGTGGCGACCTCCAAAATGTACCAGACTCTTTCACCCCACTGTCTGGGTCTGTCGCAATACACACAAAACAAAAGCTACATCTCTTAGAGTCTGCCTGCCAACTCCATACAAAGTTGATTGTGGTGGATTTAATGTGCCTGTAGCCACAGGCTGTGAATTTCTGAGAGTCCTTATCAAATCTACTCTGTCCATTGTACAAGCAAGATGTAACCATCACACAGGATGGAAGGTAATCAGTGGGCTGGAGCAGAGTCCAGGTTGTCTGGGGGAGTTTAAGTGTGTATTTCCTTTTTTTGATTACCATCCCTGCAAAAGTGAAATGAACTGATTTCCTATACAACATTTGGAAAAGATATAATAGTCTTAAGGATTTTTCCCTCTGAAGTGACCAATAGATAACAAATAAAGACAATTCCCACTTATAAAACTTTATTAGAGATGATTTATTCATCTCCAAGCCTGAAACTGTCTTTAAGTACATAAGAAATTCATCTATTTTGGCAACTTATTTAAAATCCACAGACAATGTATGAGTTTGAAGTGAACAGTGGATTTTTGAGTTAGCTCAAATACAATTCATTTATAAATGTATGGCTTGCAATTCATACACAGTCTGAACCAACAGGAACAGCAGCAAGCGATCTAGCATAAGGCAAAAAAAAGAACCAATGACTGGAAGTTAAAGCCAGACAAATTCAAATTAGTAACAGGGCATGAGTTCCTAACAGTGAGGATGATTTATTACTGGAACAAACTACCAACGGAAGGGGTGGATTCTCCATCTTGAAGTCTACTAATCAAGACTGGATGCTTTTCTGGAAGGTTGCTTTAGTCAAACAAGTTGTTGGACTCACTACAAGGGTAACAAGCTAGATGAAATTCTATGGTCTGTGTTCTACAGGAGGGCAGAGTAGAGATGATCTAAAGGACAGGGGATATATCAGTCAATTGCCCAGCTCTGTTCATTTCCTCTGAAGCATCTGGTACTGGCCACTGTCAGAAGACAGGATACTGGGCTAGATGGTCCATTGGTCTGACCTAGTGTGGTCATTCTTCTGTCACCCTGGCCTTAAAAAAATGTTTTATGAAAAAGTCACAAAATGCTGTATTGCATATAATGGAGAAGATTTGTTTAGTTCTACCCACAACTCTCATTGTCCTCAGTGAAAATTGTGTACACACATCAGAGAGTATGATTTGGGTTACTGTGTTCTCAATATTACACAGTCAAGCTGTGTGCCTTTAAGTATTTGCTGTAGAATTATAGAAGTAAGCAATTTTACAGCTAGTCAAAGCAGCAAGAACAGACTATACTACAACAGACATGTTAGGATGCAGGCAGTGGTAATAAAATAGGAAAAGACATACATGACTATGGAGAGGAGGGGACTAGCAGGAGGGGAAAAGCAGAGGGGTTAGATGGATGGCATTTTGGCATTCTTTGAGCCATCTCACCATTTGTATCTGTAAAGGGGTCCCATTCACCACAAGTGTATCTCCTCGCAATTGGGTCTGGGAATTAGCTTTTGCTCCGTATGGGGCCCCCCTTCCATCAGTTGCTCATACTGATGCCCTTTCTCTCTCTCAGTGGCTCAGGGCATACCCTCATCATGATCTAGCCCTCTGGGCCTGTGTGGGGTGGACACCCTATCATAGCATCCATATGCATCTAGAAATGGGGTCCCAATTTCTTCAAATTCATATACAGCAATTGCTCTCTAAAGTGGTAAGTTGTTCTTTCTTTGGCTGCTGACTCAGAAGTGAAACATGCAGTAGTTGAAAACACAGAAGCTGTAAGTCATTTATCGTCTTATACTTTTCATTGTCTTTTTTATAAAAATAATTTAAGAAATAAAGTAATGTGTTATTGGATTAATTCAGTCAGTAAACTTTCTGTTGGAAAAGAAGCTCTCGGTGTACAGATTCCAGTCCTGTGTCTCCACTGTATCTGCAACTATTTGAAGATGAAGGACGTTCTTGTGGTTACAGCGCAGGCCTAAGTGTCAGAATATTTATGTTCTGTTCCTGGTTCTGCTAAATGACTTCCTACCTAACCTTGCACAAGTCATGTAATTTCATTGTGCCTCAGTTTCCAGTAACACTTGCCTACACTGCAGAGGTATTGCAAGGTTCAATTCATCTATGTTTGCAAATAGAATGTGATATTAATAAATGAATGTTTCTTTGTGGCAAGAAATAGCTATACCTATTCAAATGAACATGTATCCCTCACAAGCTAATATGTGTTTTCCCCAAGAAATGTATCGGACATACAGCTTACAGGAAAGAGGTTTTTTACATTTGGTTCCCAGGTGGGGAAAGTTGGCTTTATAATTTATCTGAAGTATACTACTTGAAACGTTATTTACACCATCTCCAAGAGACAATGCCCTACTATGTGATCCTGGGTTGATGCTGGTTAAAGGATGGGCTCAGATCAGATCACTTCTTGCACACTTAGATGCCAAACTCTGCAGCTACAAATCAGTCTAGATGGCATGAGAGGCAAGAAGAGATGCAAAAATTCATTACCTAGTAACTAAAAGATTAGACTAATACCAACTCTGAAAAAAAATAGAGCTAGTGCATCAAGTACAGTTTCTACATTTACAGGTTTCATTTTCCTCTGGCCTCCCCCACAAAGATATAGATGGCAATTCATTTCCGGTGGTTTCAATAAATATCTCACAAAGATGCTACCTTCTCTCCTAATGTAGCTCTGCCTAGGGCAGTCTTTCTCGACCTTTTTAATACCAGAGACCAGCTTGCTGCCTTCCTAAACTGTCAGAGGTCTCCCAGGGACCGGCGCCGGTCCATGGACTGGTTGTTGAGAAGCACTGTCTAGGGAACCCTGACATTGTACTGTTAGCAGCATTAGTACTCAGAGTCCCTGAACACTGAAGATTATGTATTGATTAAATTAGAGAAGACCTGCCAAAAATTACAGGCATTTGGAGTGGAATAAATGGAACTGCTATTGTCCCCTACATAAATACCTGGGCTGGCCTTTACATTCTGTTTTATTTTAAAGCATTTTTTTCTGCAGCTCACATATGTTAATTTTGTTGACTTTAGTTAAAAATGTTAATTCAACATTCTCTTTCAATACACACACCCCAATCATCTGTGGGACTGAAACCCACAGTCTTGTGAACAGCTGTTTGGTGAAGATGGTTTAGGAAGACTGTTGTATGCAGGGTCCTTAGGGAGCCAGGGCCAAAACTAAACAGGGCTTTATAGACATTGGCTTGTAGCTAAACTATTTTAACCAAGACATGGTTTCTTGAACAAGGAACTGATAACTACTTATTTGGGGGGGTGCTGACACCTTCCCTTCCACAAGGACGCAATCATAGTCTCCAATACAAGGACAGAGGACTCAGCACCTCTTACTAGGTTTTACTAGCCATAAACATCAGTTGTCCAATGTGCAGAATGCAGCCACACTAGCATTTCCCGAATAGGGTGACCAGACAGCAAGTATGAAAAATCGGGACGGGGGTGGGTGGTTATAGGATCCTATGTAAGAAAAAGACCCCAAAATCAGGACTGTCCCTATAAAATCAGGCCATCTGGTCATCCTATTCCCAAACCTCCACAATTTAAATAGACTGCTATTGGGAAAGGGCAAACAGCTGATTTTCATATTGGACATACTTTGAAAGTTACATGTGTACAGCAACAAGGGCCGGGTTCAGTATCCAGGGGTTCTGTTTCAATAACACCATGCATAACCGGCTCGAGCCCCCACCCAGTGACCTGGGACATTTACATACCACACCCTCCTGGGCGCCTCTAGGAGGCAATACTTCCCCTCTCGCAAGCACGGAGTCTAAGTGTAGCAAAATCTTTTTAATAAAGGAAGGAA
>NC_133769.1:225231895-225270261 GCF_003597395.2 Chelonoidis abingdonii
AAAGCAGTCTCATAGTTCCTCATTCACATAATCAGCTGGCAACACTTTATTTATCCTGCCCCAATAATGAAGAAATTGGGGATCCCAGAGCTGTCAAAATAACCATCCCAGGCTCCTTGCTGGGTGTGCCTATGCAAATATTTGAGACTTCACATTCCCGACATTCTTTCCGCACTTCCCATAATTCACCACCAGATGTCAGGGTACAGCTCATCCTGACTCTGCTTACACATGTTCTGGGTGTGGGCCTGCACTTTGAACAAAGGCTGGGCTCACTATTTTGAGAAAGAGTAACCCTCCCATGGCAATAAATCTAACCCTACTCTGCATTCTGGATAGAATGTTCAGATATTTTATGAGAGTATATGGGTAGGGGCAAGTTACGGGCAAGCTACAAACTAGGGAGAGCACTTCTACTGCCTATGCATGTGATGTATTTTGCACTAATCACTAACCCCAAATCTGGGGCTGGTGTCTAGTTACAGCTCCCGGAGTAACAAGCTGAGAAGGTTCTTTTTGTCTCAGGTAGTATGTACAGCACTGCACTCATTGATTACAGGGATACGGACCTGGTAAACTCCATCAAATCCACAAAGCAATCTGGAATGATGGAATGGTGGGGGATAAAGCAGGCAGATATGCTCTGTGGTGCTCCCTCTGCGGTGTCTGGACATTTTGCAGGCAGAATAGGAGCTGAAGTGAGCCTTGCTTGAACTCAAGAAAGGAGGTTAATGGTGTTTGTTTGACTCTGGTTATAAAAGATGGCTGCTGATGATCATGCTGCTGCTGCCCAAGGTTTAGTGGAAGGATATTTTTGTCCAAGCCACATTTATGAGAGACAAGGTGGGTGAGATAATATCTTTTATTGGACCAACTTCTGTTGCTGAGAGAGACAAGCTTTCAAGCTTCGCAGAGCTCTTCTTCAGGTCAATTGTGCAAGCTCAAAAACTTGTCTCTCTCACCAACGGAAGTTGGTCCAATAAAAAGCACTACCTCACCCACCCAGTCTATCAACACGGCTACAAGAAAACTGCAAATCATGTTTTATGTCTTTCCAAGCTTACTCCTGGTGTGGTAGCTATGAAAGGGAGGTGTGAGCTCATTCAATTCCACAGGATTTTTGCCTGAGTAAGGTCTGCAGGAGCAGGCTCTCAGGGAGCAAGCATATCCAGGATGTGGAGTTTACTTTCAGCATCTGCAAAGCCAATCTGAGCCCTGCTCGGGAGTGCAGTTCCTCCATTCGTTCACTGAAACGCTGCTTAACCCTGGAACTGGATATGATTAAACTTCTGTGTTTCTTTTAGTCTTGCTTCCAGGACAAATTTGTCCAGTTCAAGATCTCCTCCTGGGCAGCAGGGAATTGGCCAGAAGGTTCCAAGGCCAGAAGAGACCATTATGATCTATCTGACCTCTTGTATTACACAGGTCACAGAGCTTCACCCAAAATAATTCCTAGCACAGATCTTTTAGAAAAACATCCAATCTTCATTTAAAAATGCTCAGTGATGGAGAATCCACCATGACCCTTGGTAAATTGTTCCAAAGTTTCCTTACTGTCACTGTTAAAAACTTATACGTTACTTCCAGCAATCTGATTTTGTCTAGCTTCACCTTCCAGCCATTGGACTGTGTTATACTTTTCAATGCTAGATTGAAGAGGCCACTATTGAATATTTGTTTCCTATGTAGGTACTTACAGACTGTGATCTAGTCATCCTTTAATCTTTACTTTAAGGTAAATAGATTAAGCTCCCTGAGTCTATCCCTAAGGCATGTTTTCTAATCCTTTAATTATTCTTGTGACTCATCTTTGAATCCTCTCCAATTTATCAACATCAGTTCTGGTGTTCACAATTCAGGAAGGAACACAATATTTTAGCAATGATCTCATTGGTGCCAAATTCAGAAATAAAATCACCTCTCTACAACTATAGAAGATTCCCTGTTTATATACCCAAGGATCACATTCACCCTTTTGGCCACAACATCACACTGGGAGCTCATGTTCAGCTGATTATCCACCACAATCCCCAACTCTTTTTCAGAGTCACTGCTTCCCAGGGTAGAGTCCCCCATTGTGTAAGTATGGCCTACATTCATTATACTTTTCAGCTGCTATAAAATGTACTGTTGGCAGCTTTGATTTTCATGAACCATTTTCAAAATAGCTGTTAGGTATTCCTCCTACATCTCATCATCTAATTTCAGTGAAATTTATAGCAGCAGCATCTTCGTCTGTTGCTACTAGAATTCCTGAGAAAAGAAATACTTTTAAAAAAAACCCCACAATAGATGTATTGTGTGTTAGTGATATTTTAACAGTTACATTTCTTTTCCCAAGAAAGCTTGCAGTTCAGATGCAGCAAGGAAGAGCCTGCTTTTTATCCACATCATTCATATTCCCAATGCCATGGCTCCCTAATCCTTTATTTTATTAAAATCTTTTCATTCTATGGGATCAACCATTGTTTTCATGTTTAACTTGCACCTGATGAGATACAGCTCAGACCCAAGCATGCTATTTGTCTGTTAGTTCCCATGGTAGCATCTAGTAGCTCTCAACTACTCAAACACCTTATTTTTCATTTACCTACACTAACCACTTATATTATCTTCTCCTGCCACCAATTTCTTCTCTCCTTGCATTTGACAAGCCATCTGGCATCTTCACATAGCTGTCCACACCAATCTCGCAGCTCTTCCAGCATGCCTCACTTCTTTCTGATGGTTGGATAATATGCTATACATCTAGCCTTCAAAAATGTAGACCCAAAGGAATAATTTAGAGACAATAATTTACTGAATGGTATTTGCTTCTTGTTTCTGTTCTCAAATTATCTGCAAGCAGTTTACAATTTTCTCACATTTACTTACTGGCATTTAATTCTCACTTTGCAGATTGTGAGCAATTAGTTGCAGAGATGCAAATTTTGAATCACACAGTATTTTTATTGGACATACAGGACACATGGTATGTTTTGGTTTCCTGACAGAATGAGTGCAGTTCTCATAGCCAGATTTCCAATGCAAATACTTTCACAAATTCTAAAGTTACTTTCCACAAATATTATTCAATATTTGCTTTGAAATTACTGTTGCTAAAAATATTCCTGTCCATAAAACCCATTGCATAGAATAATTACAGTAAACCATATGACCATCTCTCACAATCTTATCAGAAGTCTTGTGATACTTGGCATTTTTCTTAAAGCCCCAGTTCCTGAAGTAATGAGATTCAAAATTCAGAGGGCAAATGAAAATAACCCATTTTTTTAAAATCATTTGGTTGCAGGTGCTGAGTCATGATTTTTGAACACTTGGGGCTGGCAATACTGAGAAAAAATGCCATAGAAGCAATTTTTTTGTAAAGTGTTGGAATATTTTTTCTTTATTTATTCAACCTGTTCTTTTTAAAAAATTATATAATGAATCCCCTGTTTAAAAACTTTGGGCTATATTGTCCCAAAATACATCAGGCTTTATTAACATTATTATTAATTTATTACAGTCTCGCCCTGTATTAACTTGCTCTGATTTTCTCTCCAGGTCTGGGAGGGATTGACTCCAAAACAGGGAAGTTTTGGTGCAGCTATTTGCATGCTGTCTGCAGTTCACATTGGATAGGACATTCTATATCCAGGTTGTTTTTCACCCCAGAAGTGGCTGCATTTCAGTGCAGAATATAATTATTATTTATAATTATAAAATTATACAAAGGTCACAGAGCAATTTGGGATCCTGCAGATGAAAGGTTCTATCATAGTCCGTGATTCTGTAAGGAAGTTAATAGGATGCTCTACTGACACGTTTGAAGTTAGGCACATGCTTAAGCACCTTGCTGAACTGGGCCCTTAGTGATCACAGGTAGCATCTGCTAAGGTTAAGGTGGAATTCCAATACCTGTTCTCCTCTCGCCCCACAGCAGTTCTCCCCCATACAACACAAACAGTTGTATTGTATTGTGTTGTGTTACAGAGATAATACATGATCACATAGCTGAAGACTATCATACCACATACAGTGTAATATACAAGGAGACAAAAATAATTTTGCATGTTAAACCATAAAATTAGAATATCTTAACTTTTGAGTGCTTAACTGTCACGGTGGATAACCAGCTGAACATGAGCTGTGACCACAAGGGCTAATATGATCCTGGGACGCACAAACATGGGAATTTCCAGTAGGAGAGAGAACTCTGTATTTAGCACTGGTGAGATCACTTCTGGAATACTGGCTCCAGTTCTGATGCCCACAATTCAAGAAGGATGTTCATAAATTGAAGAGGGTTCAGCAAAGATCCGCAAGAATGATTAAAGGATTAGAGAACATGCCTTGCAGTGATTGAACTCCTTGAGTCTATTGATTTATCTTAATAAAGAGAGGATTAAGGGGTGACTAGATCACAGGCTATACGGAAAAAATACTTAATAAAATTTAATACTTATTTTTCAGCCTACCAGAGAAAGGTAGACACAATCCAATGGCTGGAAAGTGAAACTATCCAAATTCAGATTGGAAATAAGGCCTACATTAACAGTGAGAGTAATCAACCACTGGAACAACTTAGCAAGAGTCATGGTGGATTCTCTCTCACTGACCATTTTTCAGTCAAGATTGAGTGTTTTTCTAAATGATCTTTTAGGAATTATTTGGGGGAAGTTCTATACAGAAGGCCAGATTAGATGATCACAACGGTCCCTTTTGGCCTTGGAAACTATGAATCTATGAACCTTGACAGTGCCTCAGTATAGTTTTTTGCATGCCTGTGTATCCCTGTATACCATATGTACACTATCATTCAAATAACCATCCATATGTCTACAGGCACATGTGCATATAAATATAACCATATTCAGATATATACTAATCAACAAGAATAAAAATACAGAACAATAGAAATGTAGGGCTTGAAGGGACCTTGACAAGTCATCAAGTCCAGCCCCCTGCACTGTGGGAGGATCAAGAAAACCTAGACAATCCCTGACATGTTTATCCAACCTGTTTTTAAAAATGTCCAGTGATGTGGAATCCACAGCTTCCCTTGGAAGCCTATTACAAAGCTTAACTACCCTTATAGTTAGAACATTTTTCCTGATATCTATCCAAATCTCCCTTGCAGCAGACTGTGCCCATTACTTCTTGTCCTACCTTCAGTGGGGGTGGAGAACAATTGATCACCATCCTCTTTTTAGCAGCCTTTAACATATTGGAAGATTGTTATCAGCCCCTCCTTTCAATCTTCTTTTCTCAAGACTTAACATACCCAGTTTTTTAACCTTTCTTCATGGGTCAGGTTTTCTAAACATTTTATCATTTTCATTGCTCTACTCTGGCCTCTTTCCAGTTTGTCTACATCTTTCCTATGGTGTGGCGCTCAGAACTGCACACAGTACTCCAGCTGAAGCTTCACCAGTGCCAGGTAGAGCACTACGATTACCTCCTGTGTTTACTTACAACATTCCTGTTAATACACCCCAGAATATTAGCCTTTTTTGCAGCTATATCACATTGTTGACTCATATTCAATTTTGATCCACTATAACCTCAGATCTTTTTCAGCAGTACTACCACCTTGCCAGTTGTTCCCTATTTTGTAGTTGTACATTTGATTTTTTCCTTCCTGAGTGAAGTACTTTGCACTTGACTGTTATTGAATTTCATCTTCTTGGATTCAGACCAATTCTCCAATTTGTCAACATGATTTTGAATTCTAATAGTATCCTCCAAAGTGCTAGCAACCGCACCCATCTTGGTGTCATCTGCAAATTTTATAATCATTCTCTCCACTCCTCTATGCAAGTCAGTAATGAAAATATTGAATAGTACCAGACCCAGGACTCACCCCTGTGGGACACCACGAGACACACCCTCCCAATTTGACAGTGAACTATTGATACCTACTCTTTCAGTAGGTTGTGCATCCACCTTATAGCACCCATCTTGATCACATTTCCCTAGTTTGCTTATGAGAATGTCCTGTGGGACTCTACCGAAAGCCTTAAAAAAATCAAGATATATTATAAGAACATATGAACGGCCATATTGGTTCAGACCCATGGTCCATCTAGCCCAATATCCTGTCTTCTGACAGTGGCTGGAGCCAGATGCTTCAGAGGAAATGAACGGAACAGGGCAATTACTGAATGATCTATCCTCTGTCATCCAGTGCCAGCTTCTGTCTGCCAAGGTTTAGGAACACCCAGAACATGAGATTGTATCCCTGGTCATCTTGGCTAATAGTCATTGATGGAGCTATCCTCTATGAACTTACCTAATTCTTTTTTGAACCCAGTTATACTTTTGGCCTTCACAACACCCCTGGCAATGAGTTTCACAAGTTGACTATGTGCTGTGTGAAGAAGTACTTCCTTATGTTTCTTTTAAACCTGGTGACTATTAATTTCATTGGGTAACCTCTGGTTCTTGTGTTATGTGAAGGGGTAAATAACACTTCCTTATTCACTTTGTCTATACTATTCATGATTTTATAGTCCTCTATTATATCCTCTTTTTGTCATCTCTTTTCCAAGCTGAAGAGTGCCCATTTTTTTAATCTCTCCTCCTCTTGAAGCTGTCCCATATCCCTCATCATTTTTGCTTCCCTTCTCTGTACTTTTCCAATTCTAATTTGAGATGGGACGACCAGAACAGCACACAGTATTCAAGGTGTAGGCGGACCATGGATTTATATAGTGGCATTGCTGATATTTACTGTCTTATTATCTATCCCTTGCATAATGGTGCCTAACATTCTGTTAGCTTTTTTGACTGCCAGTGCACATTGAGCAGATGTTGTTGGAGAACTATACACACTGACTCCAAGATCTCTTTCTTAAGTAGTAACAGCTAATTTTATATGTATAGTTGAGATTATGTTTTCCAGTGTGCATTTCTTTGCATCTATCAACATTGAATTTCATCTGCCATTGAAATTCTCACAGTCAGTTTTGGACTTAACTATCTTGAGTAATTTTGTGTCATCTGCACACTTTGCCACCTCACTGTTTACCCCTTTTTCCAAAATCATTTATGAGTATGTTGAACAGCACTGATCCTAGTCCAGATACTTGGGGGACACTGCTTTTTAACCTCTCTCCATTGTGGCCACTGTGACTGACCATTTATTCTTACCCTTTGTTTGGTTTAAAGATAGGAGTTACTGAGCCATGAGACGACCTTCCCTCTTATCCCATGACTGCTTACTCTGCTTCACCTGCTTTGGTGAAGGACCTTGTCAAAAGCTTTCTGAAAGTCCAAGTATGCTATATCCATTGGATCACCCTGTCCACGTTTGTTAATCTCTTCAAAAAGTCTATTAGATTTCTGAAACATGATTTCCCTTTACAAAAAATGTGTAGACTCTGCCCCCAACAAGTCATGTTTATCTATGTGTCTGGTAATTCCTTTCTTTACTACAGTTTCAACCAATTTGCCTGGTACTGAAGTAAGTCTTATTTTCCTGTAATTGCCAGAATTGCCTCTGGAGCCATTTTTTAAAAAATCGTTGTCATATTAGCTATCCTCCAGTCATCTGGTACAGGGATTGATTTAAGTGATGGGTTACACACAAAACTTCACAGTTCTGCATTTTCATATTTGAGTTTCTTCAGAACTCTTGGGTGAATAAGTCCTGGTTACTTATTACTGTTTAATTTATCCATTTATTACAAAATCTTCTCTACCAACACCTCAATCTGGGACAGTTCCTCAGATTTGTTACCTGAAAAGAATGGCTCAGGTGTTGGAATCTCCCTGACATCCTCTGCAATGAAGACCAATGCAAAGAATTCATTTAGTTCCTGAACAGCCTTGTCTTCCCTGAGTGCTCATTTAACACCATAAGTTCCAGCAGCCCCACTGATTGTTTGGTAGGCTTCCTGCTTCTGATATACTTAAAAATAATATTATGTTGTTAGTTTGTGTGTCTTTTGCTAGTTGCTCTTCAAATCCTTTTTGGCCTGGCTAATTATGCTTTTATACTTGACATGCCAGAGTTTATGCTCCTTTCTCTTTTCCTCAGTAGGATTTGACATCCAGTTTTTAAAGTATGCCTTTTTACCTCCAACCACCTCTTTTATTCTATCGTTTAGCCTTGGTGGCATTTTTTGGTCCTCTTATTGTTTTATGTTTTATTTGGGGTATACCTTTAATTTGAGCCTCTCTTATTTTGGTGATTTTTAAAAGTTTCCATGCAGCTTGCAGGCATTTCAGTCTTGTGACTTCCTTTTAATTTCCATTTAACGAGCATCTTCATTGTTGTGTAGTTCTCCTTGTTGAACTTAAATGCTATTGTGGTGGGCTTCATTCCACACAAGAATGTCAATTACAATTACATTATGCATAGGGGCCCACTCTGTGGGTGTTAGCTGAGCATCCACAGGCATTCCCTCTATTGGATTCCCCCCAAACCCACTAGAGGGCCCAGTGGATCAGTGCCTCCCACCCACCATGAACAGCTGTTTTGTGAGATGCAGGAGGCTGAGAGGAGGACACGGTGTGCTCGGGGGAGGGAGTGGGACCTTGGTGGAAGGGATGGAGTTGGGTGCAGGGCCTGGGGCAGATCCAGGGGTCAAGCACCGTCCGCCACTTTGGAAAATCAGTGCCTGTGACATTATGGTCACTATTGCCAAACTGTTCAGCTATTGTCACCTCTTGGACCAGATCCTGTGCACCACTTAGGATTAAATCAAGAGTATCACATCTGCTGCTTCCCCTCATCCACTAGGCCAGTAGCCCTGTCAAAGAAGGAAATTAGGTCAGTTTGGCATGATTTGTTCTTGGCAGATCCTCACTGGCTATTCCTTATAGCCCTAATCTAGCAGATTTCTACCTGTGACTAGAAAAAGTCATGAGGATAGCTCAGTCCCTGTTGGGCTGTGCAGCTATGGATGCTAACTTAATACTGGCAAGTTCTTTAAACATTACAGCCCAGACCTGACCCTTGCAATTAAATTAAATTTGTTATGGCAAAACGGTCATACACTCATAGATTGTGCATCCAATCCTATACTCCTTCAGGAACAGTATTCAATTGCCATAAAAACACAGGTACAAATATCACCAGCCAGTTGTAAAATCCAGACAAAGAGATGGCATCTGAGACAGGACATTAAAGAGACACTGACAGGATGGAAAGATCCCAAATCAAACCTATCCATTTGCTAACTGCATGTAATTACTAGAGCAGAGAGGGGATCCAGACAGAGGGAACGTGAAAGACAGTGGCAGTGAGCTCCAGGGAGTTAGGACTGTGTGGCACGAAGCAGACTAGGCTGCTCAGTTAGTTGTTAGTGGGCTAAGGTAAAGAATATCTATTAAATAACCGGGGCGGAGGGGAGGGATTCTCACAAGTACTGAGGAGCTTATTGGTCAGAAGATGACACCTGCTGACTTCAGTGGGGCACTACGTGAGCCCACAGGTCCATCTGTAACATGGAATTGCAAAATCAAGGCTATTTTCTATAACAAGTTACTTATAGAACTCCTCTGTCTGGAGCCGGGGCCAAGTTACAACATTCGTTTGCCTCAGTCTCCTCATCTGTAAAATGGGTGTATTCAGGTACCCTACAAGGTGGTGGGAGACTGCTCGCATTAATGCTGTCTTGTGATCTTCAGGGGCTACAGAAGGGCAAGTATTATTATTGGCACCCAGGCTCAGATCCTTAAAAATATTTAGGCATCTAGCTGTGTAATGCTTTGTAATGTAATGCACATTGATTTCAATGGGTGTAAGGCAACTAAATACACCTGAGAATCTGGGACCCTAGATACTATTACACCATGCATTAGAAATGCCACCACATATATAGATAGATAATTATTTTTTTTCAAGCTCCTTTCATCTTCCCTCAGGTATCTAGCCCTGTGCTCAGGCATCTGTATAGGTACACACACACACCCACCTTGGAGAAAGCTTCAGTCTAAATCTGATTGCCAATATGTTTCTTTTCAGGCAAACCCAAGATGACCCCTTTGTTCCATTGTAGCTCACTTGGCCATGCAGTTAGTCCTCCTTTGGCTTACTTGTTCCCAGATTACTGGAGAGGTGTGTTTGGTTCATTGGTTCTCCAGAAAGGTGAAAATAGCAAACAGAAAACGTTCATAATTCTGTAAAGAAAATGAATTTCAATCCTGGTCCCTTGCATATTGTTCTTGTAAGGATGAGATATGAATCAATCTCCATTGCTACATTTGTTCAAAGCAGGAAAGTGATCAAATGTGGAGTGCTCTGAGATTAGAAATGTAATTGTGTAGACATAAAAATCTCATCCATAACCATCATATAGATACTTATCTTGAGATGACTATCTGTGTCCTTAAGAGCAATAACTGTAACAACTGTGAATGTAACAGAGGGAGTTTAAATGTTATGACTCATTTCTCTCTAGCAAGTCTAATACACTGCGGAGAAAGCATATTGGACATGACATAAGCGACTCTCAAGATATACTGGCAAAGCTTAAAGGCCATTAAAATAAAATACCCACCATTACTGCTGTTCAGGTATTCTTCAACTTCTAATTTAAGGCATAAACACCAAAGATTGCAATTGTGTGATTCTCTGTGATATGTAGTATCTATTTAAGAAAAATGTCTATATTTTCCACACTATTTGTGCTATAGGAGTAAGGAAAATAAACCAGGCTGATAAAACATGTTATTTTTATTGTCATGGATAATATTAATATTTTGTATACCATTTAAGCTGTTAAATGTATCTTTACACATAAACACATGAAATTTCTTCCCTGATTGTACCAGATGAACTTAAAATACACCTACCCCAAAAGGCAAAGCACAGTAAGTTTGTTACAGAAGGAGAGTGGGAGTTAGGAATCCTAGATTCTGTTTTCCACTTTGCCACTGGTTTGGTGTGTGACCTTGGAATTGTTGCTTAATCTCTATGCCGCCACCTATAAAATAATACTCATTGTAAAGCACTTTACGATCCTCAGATTAAAAGTACTTAATACATGAGCATTATTATTATTAACATACATAGTATGTATCATATGTGGCATATTTCTAAAATTTAAAAGGCAATAGATATAACTACAGATACAAAATGAAATATACGCCAAATAACAAATTGTTATTACGAACTGTTCTGGGGACAGGGGAGAATACAATTAAGAAGAGCTCTGTAGGAATACGGAAAATATCTTTTTACAGGTAAATCTTGAGATAATGAATTTTCACTATTTACATTTGTACTGAAGAAAAGGGGGCTTTCAAAGACTGCTGGATCCCCTTGGCACATTCCCTGCTTGAAGTCTGTTACAGTGATAATTGAAACTGTCACACAGTATGGGAAAAAAAGGACCCAAATCAGGTATTATTCTTCAGTCGAAAGCTATACTGTAGTTTAAATTAGCGAGGTGCTGCTGAACCCTTATTTAAAATGTGGTTGCACTGACATCCCAAGAAAAGAGTTTCTTTGTTTAATTGCACTGTTACTGCAGCACGCTTTCAGCTAAAACCATTTGGAGTTAGACCTTTTAATAGAACGTGACAATTTAAATTGCCACAATAGCAGCATACATGGTGCTTAAAGTCACTACTAAACTGTCATTGCAGTTGGCTCCAGCCCAGTTTGTTAAAGCTAAAGAAAAGGTGGAGGGAGTATGAAAAGGAAATTAAGTGATGAATCATTATTAATTCATTTGGTATTCACTGTAATAACATTAGCTGTGATGAACTCAGTTGGCTGTATGACGGATGCAACATGTAATTCCGTTCTAGCTTTGCATTTGTAAACTGGGAGCATTGACATGCACTTGTTTTTCCACAGATTGATATTCCTCTGTCATCTTTCACTTCCATGGCCCATGGAGTGGGCAGATTTTACCCAGTGTGCTTACCTGAGCTCAGTTAAATATCATCTGTGATACTTCTAACCCTCCCCCTGAATTATGAATGATATTTCTAAGGTGCTAATCTCTCGGAATTTGGTTGAAGGGGTTTTGCCCAAGGTTCCATCACTGCAGCATACCTCACTACTATTCTGGATGCATTTTATGTTCCTTTCTGTTCATTCACTTCTTTCTGATCACTAGTATAACTAGGGCATCTAGGGGATGACACTTCCACGTTTCCTACAAGCTGAGCCATCTGCCAACAAGGTCATATAAGTTTCAAGGTTAACTTGCAATCATCTCTTCCTAAAAAGACCAGGTACTATGACATATTTGTGTAAGGTAACTGTCTTTGTACTATGATCTGTACAGCTGTTCAAGTATTAATAAAAAATAATACATAGTGCCCTAAATTTACACAGCACATTACACATTTTGAACCAGAAAACACATTTGCCTTATGCAAGTAGTTCCATTGGCTTTAATAAGACTATTCATGGGAGCGAGGTGAGCAGAATTTGGCTCATAGCACAAGACATATGGGACAAAATTCTCATCTGCACCCAGTAAGTGCTGGACACAACAAAGAGAGGGGAAACAAAAGAGCCTTTCATGTCCTCAGATCCTAGAGCCAGTTCTGTGCCAGTCTGGGACCTGGAGTACTTTAGAGCAGCCTGACAGGCTGTTCCGGCAGCTGAAGATTGCTCCATCCTTCTCTCCCCTTTGGAGGCAGGTAGCATAGAGCCACTGTCACTGGAGAATAAGGTAGCCTAGAGACAGCTATCCTGATGAGGAAGAGGCAGGGCTCAGAGAACACTGAATGGGGCATCTACTCCACCCTGAAAACCATGGAATTGCAGCCAGCACTATTCACAGATTCCCCAGTTCACTAAGTGGACCTCACTAACCAAACAGTAACTGCTCCTATCTGAGGGAAGATGGAGTCAGAAACTTTCAAGTATAAACTTGCAGAATGTCTTTTGTCCAAAGGGAGCTGTGAGTCCTAAGTCTCACAGTTCAGAGCAACTGCACCTGGATTCCCCTTAAGTGGTTCAGCCAGGCCACCCTACTCTGAGACTTCCAGCTCCCCAGCCATTACCTTTCCTAGGTGGAGACCTGTGTCTCTCTTCCTTCTGAGCGAGGTATCTCTAGGCTGAACAGTTCCTTGCCTTCACTGTGTTATTCCCAGAAAAAGGCAGTCTGCCTCAACAGACCGGCTTGCTTTCTTTTCAATGACTAATTACAGTGTAACTGCCCACATTTAAGTTACCACTTAATTATTCTAAGCAGGAATTTTATTCTTAAAGCACTACAGAGAAACCATTAAACCAATAAAGGAACCTACATGCATGGTAATAAGCTCACCAGACGTCAACCCCTCCAACATGAGCATTGGCAGCTGCAGTCCTTCAAAACCGCACCCAGGGCTTTCCCTGTGATTCATCACTCTCTTTGCTCAGAATGAGAATCCATGACTCTGGGAGTCTCTCGCTTATCCAGTTTGGATGTTTGAAGAGCCTGTGAATAGACAATCAGCCAATGGGTCTCTGCTCAAAGTGCAGTTTCAAAGGGATGAATTCCAGGTAGATCATTTGCATTTCCCGCATCCCCCAAATATTTCCTAGGAAATCCACTTCTCCCATGTATTGTCCCCAAAGTCCATTGAAGTTCTTAATATCCTCCAGAGATTGATTAATCACATCCGTCCTCCTAAAGAAGTTCCAGACCATCCCACAACAGTATATAAGCATTTGCATGTTCAATACAATGGACTCCCAATATACTTATTTAATTCAATAAGGTTTAACTTAATTCCATCAGATGTCTCCAGGAAAAATGTTATATTTGTCACTTTAAGAAGCACCTCTGAAAAACAGGCCTTAGGTGGCTTATGTTGGACTTCCAGAAACTAACTAACACAATTAGTCAACACTCCTTTTATTCTGGTTTTCAACTTTTCCCATATCATGTGCCTTTGAGTGGGGGTGGTGAGGGTGCATGTGTTAAACTTTTCTATTAAGATCCAAATGATCTCTCAGGCCAGATCCCTGACAATAACAAAGGTGTTCAATAAAACCAGGCATAACATTGATCCCTACCGCACAGTTTCCACACACCCCCACCCACTTCAATATCTTTTCATATATCACAGGGGTGGCCAATCTGAGCCTGAGAAGGAGCCAGAATTTACCAAATGTATATTGCCAAAGAGCCACTGTAATACGTCGGCAGCCCCCCCATCAGCTCCCCCAACCCGCTCCCAGCACCTCCCACCCACTGGTAGCCCTGCCCATCAGAGCCTCCCTCTCCCTCCCAATCACCTGTTTTGTGGCATGCAGAAGGCTCTAGGGGGGAGGGAGAAGGAGCGAGGACATGGCAGGCTCATAGGAAGGGGTGGAGTGGGGGCAGGGCCTGTGGCAGAGCCAGGGGTTGAGCAGTGAGCACCTCCCGGCACATTGGAAAGTTGGCACCTGTAGCTCCAGCCTGGAGTTGGTGCCTATGCAAGGAGCAGCTTATTAACTTCTGAAGAGCCGCATGTGGCTCCAGAGCCACAGGTTGGCCACACCCTGAGAGATCACCAGGCTTGTCTTGTGCTTCAATCTGACAGCTTTAAATCGACCTGATGGGCTTCAGATCTGCACCCCTCTGAATGAACTTTTAATGACATGATGACAATATTCTATTGTTATATCCTATGAGACGCCCATGATTTGTGAGAAGACACATATAGCCTAAAGTCCCACTTTCAGAGACCAATCTTCCATCCAATTAAACACATCATGATGTGATTATGATTCCTCTTTTCTGAGTGCTGATTTTAAATAACAATTTAATAATTCTTTGGATTTCTATAGAATACCTCTAAACCAAGGATCTCAAAACATTTCACAAATAATCCTCTCCTGCTCTACCTCTACAAGATATGTAAGTATTATCTAGGGCTGTTGATTAACCACAGTTAACGCACACAATTCACTCAAAAACATTAATTGCGATTAATCGCATGGAAACAATAGAATAACAATTAAAATTTATTAAATATTTTTGGATTTTTTCTACATTTTCAAATATATTGATTTCTATTAAAACACATATCAGAGGGGTAGCCATGTTAGTCTAGATCTGTAAAAGCAGCAAAGAATCCTGTGGCACCTTATAGACTAACAGACGTTTTGGAGTATGAGCTTTCGTGGGTGAATACCCACTTCATCAGATGCATCCGACGAAGTGGGTATTCACCCATGAAAGCTCATGCTCCAAAACGTCTGTTAGTCTATAAGGTGCCACAGGATTCTTTGCTGCTTATTAAAAACAGAATACAAAGGTGAATGCCACTTATTATATTTATTCTTATTAACAATATTTGCTCTGTAAAAATGAAAAACAAAATACATTGTTTTTCAACTCAACTCATACAAGTACTATAATTCAACATCCTTTATTGCTGAAAGTGTTAACTTACAAACATTAGATCTTTTTGGTTACATAACTCACTCCAAAAACAAACAATGCTAAAACTTTAGAGCCCCAAAGTCTATTCAGTCCCACTGCTTCGTCAGCCAATCTCGAAGACACAACAAGTTTATTTACATTATGGGAGATAATGCCCCGTTTTGTATTACAGTGTCAACCTGAGAGCTGATATCATGGCAGTTCCAACGATGCGCACTTCTAGATCGTCGTTGCAAGGTATTTAGTGCCCAGATATGACCTAAACATTCCATATGCCCTCAGCTTTGGCCACCATTCCAGAGGGTACGATGTCTTTCGACACCGCCTGACGATGCTCCATTAAAAAAAAAAATGCACTAATTAATTTGACTGAACTCCCTGGGAAGGAGAATTGTATGTCTCCCTGCTCTGTTTTACCTGATCTCCCATTATATTCATGTTATAGCAGTCTCGGTTGATACCAGCATGTGTTATTTTTAGATAACTTTCACAGCAAATTTGACAAAAGCAAAAAGATCGGTACCAATGGGAGATGCTAAGATAGCTTACAGCACTCAAACAATGGTTAAGAATCTGAAGCCATCCAAAATCTCCAAGGCGAGCTGTGGAAGAAATTTCAGAATCTTAAAGAACAACATCAAGATATGGAAACTACAGAACTCTGAACCACCAGGCCTGTGCTGGTAGGCATTCTGACTGCAGTAGAAAACGCATGCATTCAGTCCACTCGCTTTGATTGTTGTCGAGCAAAACCCGATCATCAGCAGGACGCATGTCTTCAGGAATGTGGTTGAAGCATGAGGGGACATATGCCATATTTGCAACATCTGGCCGACACTATCTTGTGACGTTGGCAACACCTGCCACTGTGAACAACACCTTACTTTCAGGTGACATTGTAAACAAGAAGCAGGCAGCATTATCTCCTGCAAATTGCAACCAAACTTGTTTGTCTGAGTGACTGACTGAAGTAGGACTGAGTGGACTTGTAGGCTCTAAAATTTTACATTGTTTTATTTTTGAATGCAGTTTTTTTTGTACATAATTCTAAATTTATAAGTTTAACTTTCATGATAAAGAGATTGCACTACAGTACTTGTATTAGGTGAAGTGAAAAATACTATTTCTTTTGTTTTTACAGTGCAAATATTTGTAACCAAAAATAAATATAAAGTGAGTACTGTACACTTTGTATTCTGTGTTGTAATTGAAATCAATATATTTGAAAATGTAGAAAACATCCACAAATATTCAAATGGTATTCTATTATTAACAGCACAATTAATTGTTTTAATCACATGATTAATTGCAATCTATTTTATTAATCATGATTAATTTATCATTTGATAGCCCTATTATCACTTTTTAGAGAGATGGGAAAACTGAGGCATGGGGCACTTAGATGATTTATCCAAGGTCACACAGCAAGTTTGTGGCAGACACAAGATTAGAGGTCTCCTGAATCACAGTTCAATATACCAATCATTGCACCATGTCCACTGAAAAGAAAGAGAGAAAGACGAAATTTAAAAGCATTTGATGGAAAGCAGAAAATATTTGAAATTAGACTTCTGGCAATTTCTGTCTCTCTAGGAAGTACATCATAAAAATAAGTATCCTTGAGCAAACAGGGTATCAAATACCAGCTCCACTGGATCCTCTAAATAAAGAGAGATTAAATCATCTACTGCCTGTATTTTTGGCTGGGGCACTTGGTAAACTAATGCCATTTACCTATTAAGAAACAAAACTACTATATAGCTGTTTGTGTGTATTTTTATACTATATTGCCACCTAGTGGAAAAGACTTTCAGATTTCTGCAATCTACCAGATTAAATTAAGGATCTTTCCTTGGTCTTTCATCCTCCACTTACTTAACAAAATAATTATTGTTTACACATACTTAAGCACATTAATTGATTTTAAGAAACAATCCACATGAGCCTGTCTGAGATCAGAATTTCATAATTCAGCTTTTGGCAAAACTGCACAAGCCATGCGTAAGATTTTGGCTAATGGAGTTTAAGATTCTTTGTTTTTAAAGAAAGCACTTCCTCTGAAACAAGTGTTTACTGACAACATTTTGATATATTTCTGAGGAGAAAAAATACTTAACATTAAGCATAAGCTCCTCTTCTACAGAAAGAAGTAAATTTAGTATTTATTACTGCTGATCTTGTTAACACTAACTCCAATCACTGGACTGTGAGCTGGTTTGATTTCACAAATGAAAAAGGATCAGGCCTGGTCAGGAGTTAGACACGTGATTTTCCTCAGCCCTGGGATCAGGGGACTGGCTACTAGAAATTGTGCTACTTTATGGCACTCTTCTCATTGCATCAGTACTTAATCAACTTTCTGACCCCCCAGCTTAGTGTCGTAGGGCTCTGTACTGCAAAAACCCTTCTGGGTAAACAGAAATAATTTTATATTCTAGGAGTGCAATCCACTCACGTGCTTGGGAGCCTAACTTCCATTTTTGGGCCCCACTGCGATCCACAAAACTCCCACTCCGCTGCTCCTAATGCTGTTGGCTCCTCAACTCACTTGGTGCCTAAGTTATTGCCTCTGCTCACTGCTGCCTGGACACCTAAGTCCCACTTAAGCTGCAGAGCCATTCACAGATGTTCAGCTGACTAAGTCATGTGTGGGGGCCGGATCCGGTGGGCATGCTCAAAGAATGCCTACTGAATCAGGTGCCTCAGGCTAGCTCACAAAAGACAGCTGGAGGAGTCTGTGTTCATTTGTAACCCTTAGGTAGTAGTTAGGACAATAACCCAGGATGCAGGAACACTATCACGACCGGGTCAAGTCCCCCCTGCCTGATAAGGACTTGGTATCTGAACAGGGATCTACCACCTCTCAGGTAAGTGCCTGAATCACAAGGCTATAGTCATTCTAACTCTAGCTGTGGCCCAATTCATATTTAATGAAAGTGGAACTAGTTAAATAGGAGAGATTGAGTGAGACACACCTCAGAATCCTCCATAGTCTAGTGCTTAGGGCAATCACCAGACAGGTGACCAGGACACTAAGCTCCCTGTAGTCACACCCACACACTACGGGAACAATCTTTTACAAAATGTGCCTTGCCAAGTGCACTTGAAAACTAACAACTCACTGACTGGTAATATTCTTGCATGATGTATGTACACAATGGGTACTAAGTTATGGAAATATGTTAGAATTATAACTAAAGTATGTGTAAACCAGGTATGTCAGGGGAGTTTTAAACAGATCTGCCCTAGACAAAGGAACGTGTTTTGCCCACCAGGGAGTTACTTCCAAAGTATGTTGAAGGACAGTGAGAATCTATAAACATATCATGTAAACACACCCATCACGCCACAGAGGGCAGAGGCAAACCTATCACTAACAGTGTGGGAAGAGACAGCATGGCATCTACATCAAGCAGGGGAGAGAGGCTTGGTCTGGGATTTACTTTGCAGAAGAATCCATTTCAAAAGGTTTACTAGTGATAAGCAACTGAATCAACTGATTGTATATAACACTGCTGTACTATCAGTTTGTGCAGAGTGAGGTCTTTTCCAAAAGCCTATGATGCTGGTGATTAATGTCACTATGAATGGTATATATTAACCCTCTAAAAGGAATTATGGATACTCATTGATATTAGGCTGCTAAATCTGCCCAGACAGAAAGGAAACATCACAGCTGTCTCCCTATGTAAATTAAGGATGGGAGAATTAAAACAATGGAAGCCCCAGGAAGGGAAAAACAGCATGAAATCATCCTGCCTCTTGAAACAAAGTCACTGAACTTTGGAAGATATAAACAAGCACAGAAGACATCTTTGGCATCCATCACTAGACAGATACAAGGGAATAAAGTTCTTGCAAGCTGAGAAAGGTGGGTCCTTCAACCAAAAAGGGGATTTGATGTTTCTGGAAGCTGAATATAGGTGAGAAACCTACTTAGGCAGAGATCTTTCACCTAAAAAGAAAAGTTAAGCAAGCAGCTTGTACTTCTGTGGAAGGTCCTGACAGAGGGAAAGTCAGCCATGATTGGGAAGAGGGAAGATTGGTGAGAGAAACCAGTTTGAATGAAGCCTGTACCTTGCTCGATTAAGTTTTAGACTTTTAGATGCACATTTTCACTTTTATTTGCTTGTAATCCTTGCTAACTTTATTCCTTTTACTTGGAATCACTTAACCTATTGTTAATATGTTTGTTTACTAGTAATCTAAACCATCAATGCTGTGTTTCAATTAAAATAAATATTCACTCCAGTTAATGTGGCAAGCTCTTGGGTTCTGTGTCTTTAGAGGAACAAACGGACTTTAGCATTTCTCTGGACTGTGCAGGAGAGGGCTGGACACTGTAGGGTACACTATTTGGGGAAAGTTCAAGACGGGAAGTGTGTTGAGGTCACCTTGCTGGTTGTAACTAAGGCTGGTGGAAGCCAGAGTGGGGCTTTGGGGCTGTATACAGGCTACTGGGGTCAGAGCTGCTGAACCAAGGCTAAGCACACAGATGCTTCAGAGCAGTGGCAGATTAGCCACTGGGCCTACAGGGCCTGTGCCAAGGGGCCCTGGCCAACTGGGGGCCCTAGAGCCCCAGACGGACAGTGAAAGCCCTCATGCCCTGACCCGCTTCCTGGGAAGCAGCACCAGGTGGACATGGCAGCCTGGTGCAGAAGCAGGGGAACCCCAGTGCCCCCGCCCCCTGGCAGGGGCAGCAGTGTGGGAAGCCCCCCCTTGCTCCAAGACCATTCCCTGGCAGTCCTGCCAGGTGCAGCAGTGGGGGAACCCCCACAATCCCAGACCCTGCTCCCCAACAGCAGTGCCAGGCATGGTGGCAGGGAAAGCCCCCAGCACCCTCCCAACCCCATCCCCGCAGAAGCTGAGGGCCAGCAAGGGAAGCCCCAGCCCTGGGATCCCTGCGGCAGCCCCAGGACCGGAGACACTCTCGTTATCGCTGCGGCCTCAGTGCTGAGGGAGCTCTCACTCCCCGTTGTGGCCTGGGGCCACGGTGGGGAAACAGAGCTTCTCCAGTGGTGGGGCTGCAGTGGGGGGCAGAATGAGGGGGCCCTGGGTGGAAGGGGGCAGAGAGGGATGGGGCCGTGGGCATAGTCACATGTGGAGGGAGCGGAGCCACAGGTGGAAGGGATAGGGAGGGGCTCACCGGGAAGCCCCCCACTCCCCCCATAGTACTTCTCTATGCCCAAAATATGATCTATCCTAAAGAATCCAAGCTGTGCTTTAGCAGTGGCTTACCACAGCCAGACCAATTTATTATTAAGGGCAAATCAAGGAATGGAGGATTGATTGTGTTCTGAATAAGTGCAGTAGGATTTCTTTTGATGAGAAGATTGGATGCCAGAAGTGGACCTGAAACCTAATTCAGATGCTGGCTTTAGGTCTGGGGTGTCCACCAGGGCACATGGTGCTGACTGTATCAGAGAGGCTAGTAAAATACATACTTCTCTGAGGTGCTTTCTTGTCATAGTGTCACTCACTATCTTCAGGGACAAGGTCAGGAGCAAGAGAGTCAATTCTGAAGTAAAATACCAGGCAGTGGCCCACGTTGATAACCACCAGTTCTTCAAGTCACTCAGTGTGTGAGGTGGGCAGAGCTTGAGATTTGCAGCTGGGAGCCAGCAAGGAGCCCATTCAGGTCCAACTAGGCCTCTAGAACCTTGGCATGTGACCTGTTTTACTTCACTGCAAAGCAACTAGCCCCATGAACATTCTGGTTCATTCTGGAATTTACTCAACTCCACTTGAAAGCAGGTGTGCTCCCTCTCAGATTTTGACTTATTTCCCAACCGCATACCATATGCTGTGGTATAGTGTGGTATAGTGTTATTGAACAACCCACTTTACAGAAAGATACTAATTACCAGAAGCCTGATAGTGAGTTTTTGTTAGGCTATTGGAGGGATGGTCTCTATCACAGCAATTAAAGGTCAGCAAGGGAGGATTCAGATAGATTTTGGAAGTTTAGGAGTCTACAAAGGGGTTGTATGGGGAAAAGAGATCTGACTTTGAGGGCTAGAGCCATGAAGGATTTAGGCACCTAAATCCAAAATTTAGATCCTCAAAACCGCACTTTAGCAGCTAACCCCACAGGCACCTAAATTCCCTAAGTGCATCAGTTTCCGAGTCCCCATAGATGCCTAAATTTCTGCTGGTGAGCATGCAAGCCAACTCAGTCCTGCTGCCCAGCACTTAGCTTCTGCCTAAGTAGGCATTTGCCCCACCTGTCTTGGCTGATGTGGTAGGCATGCTCTGAGCATGCTTACCAGATTGAGCCCCAAGTCAAAATGATGGTGGTGTCACTGCTCCCTTTATGTACGATCACCCAATGCTTAGAGCTCTTATGCAGGCTATGAGAAACTCAGGTTCAAATCCCTCTCGGCCTGGTGTGAAGCAGGGACTTGAACCTAGGTTTTCTGTGTCCCAACCACTAGGCCATACTGGGCTCCTATTGCTCACCTGTGGGAAGCTGTTCCAATTTTATCAACTACATAGTCATTGGACCAGAGCATGCATGAGAATGACTCTATAGCCCAGGGGTTGGGGCACTCCCCACGGAGGTGGGAAACCCAAGTTCCAACCTGTTCCACTGACGACTTAATTTTTTATACAAAGTGAAATAGCTTCAACAGGAAAGACTGAAGGAGCCCCACCTAAGAATGCCCCATAGCCCAGTGATTAGAACAGAAACTCCAGGAGGGCACATGGCTATGAATCACAAGTGGAAGAAAGTGTCCGCTTAACTCTCTTTAAGGGTTGGAGCTTAGGTCACGCGCCTTTCCTCAGGATTTTTATTGGCTAGCTTATTAGCTGTTCAGTTTATTGGCTTTTGTGAATCCCAAACTTAGGCATCTAATTATCCTCATGCCTTGTATGGGGAGCCTGGGCACCTAACTCAGGGTTTTGGATTCTACTAGGCTGCAGAGCACCTAAAAGAAAGACGTTGCAATGCCTATGTCTTGTTTGTGGATCTTATCCTGAGTGTCAAAAGACCACAGTGAATTATACTACTACCAAAGTAAGGGAGCTGGGATTGGCTAATCAAAGCAGTACAGACTAGCATAGTGCAGAAACCTGTTTGTCAGGCCATTCTTTCTTCACAGGAAGTTACCTTGGAAAAGGAAACCAGTTCATGATGTAGAAGAGCACATATTGTTGAAGTTCTCCTGGTGAATTAGAATCCCATCCATGCAGGACTGGAGTGACTACATCCACAGCACAGCTTGGAATGGGAGTCCAATGGCTTCTGGCTATCGAAGGTGGCATCTAAATGCAGAGAAAAGAGTATAGAGATCTGACAGGAATGATAATTCAGCGGTATAAATGTGCTAAGTTCTTCCTGTTTATTTCTTCAGGCTCAAGAGAACAGATCCCAGGAGCTGGCGGCTAGACATGCGGACACAGTATTGTGCATTTAGCTGCAAGTAGGTTGCCAGTTCCCCAGGAAGTTCACAGCTGGGCCTCAGCGGTGAGGCAGCTCTGAGTTGGCCTGAATGGAGGAGCAACAGCTGGGGTTAGCAGATGCCCCTTTTATGCTTGCTAGGCTGGGAGAAGGCATGTGAATAGATCAATGTATAACTGGGGGAGGGGGAAACTATCTGGGGATTTGGTAAAGGGGTGGAGTTAAGAATTAGGACAAAGATTAGGGAGTGGAAACAAGTACTTTTCCAGGGGTAAGTGTAACCTGGCCAGAGATTCCACAATAGAGGGTCTGGAAGGGGAGCTACCTGGCCTTTGTGGGGGGACAAGGCCAGGAGAGGGGTAAATCAGCTAGTAGCTAAATTAGATGAGTGGGTAAGGATAAGGATTTCCCATCACAAAATTTCATGTTATTCAAAGAAGAGGTGGTATACTTCTCCAACTGAGAAGTGGGAATGATTCTGGTGGCTGTTCAGGAAGGAATTGGTAACACTCTGGATGGTGGGAAGCAACCAAGGAAAAAGACGGTTACTCACCTTTGTAACTGTTCTTCTTCGAGTGCTTGCTCATATCAATTCCTGTTAGGTGATTCCCAAGCCTTACCTAGGCGGTGGGGTCGGAGCGAGACGTTGCGGAATGTAAGACCGCTGAGCCGAAGGCGGCATCGTCTCTAGACTGTTGGACCAATGCGTAATGGGCTGCAAAGGTGTGGATGGAAGACCAGATAGCCGCGCGGCAGATTTCCTGTATGGGAACATGGGCCAAAAACGCAGCAGATGAGGCCTGAGCCCGCGTAGAGTGGGCGGTGAGATGGCCCGTCTGGACTTGAGCCAAGTCATAGCAAGTCCTAATACATGATGTAACCCAAGACGCGATACGTTGGGAGGAGATTGCTATGCCCTTCATACGTTCTGCCACGGCTACGAATAGCTGTGGTGATCGCCGGAAAGGCTTGGTCCTCTCGATGTAGAAGGCGAGAGCCCTCCAGACATCGAAAGTATGGAGCTGTTGTTCTCGTCGTGATGAATGCGGCTTTGGAAAGAAGACTGGCAGAAAGATGTCCTGGTTAACGTGAAAGGCTGAGATGACCTTGGGAAGGAACGCCGGGTGCGGTCGCAGCTGTACCTTGTCCTTATGGAACACAGTATATGGAGGATCCACAGTCAGTGCACGGAGTTCTGAGACTCGTCTAGCCGAGGTAACAGCGACTAGGAATGCTGTTTTCCAGGACAGGTACAGTAGCAAGCAAGTGGCCAAAGGCTCAAAAGGGGGCCCCATGAGCCTGCTTAAGACCAGGTTCAGGTCCCAGGTAGGGGTAGGGGGCTTGACCTGTGGATATAGTCGTTCCAAGCCTTTGAGGAACCTGGAATCTATAGAGTGGGGAAAAATGGAACTGCCAGCTTCCCCCGGATGGAAGGTGGACATAGCCGCAAGGTGTACTCGCAGAGAGGAGATTGCCAACCCCTGCTCTTTAAGAGACCATACATAGTCCAGGATAGTGGGGATTGATGCAGAACGCGGAGAATGGTCATGCTGGGCACACCAGTGGCAGAAGTGCTTCCATTTTGCGAGGTATGTCGAACGCGTGGAGGGCTTTCTGCTTCCGAGCAACACCTGCTGTACTGCTGCGGAACAGCTCAACTCTGACTGGCTTAACCAGACAGGAGCCACGCTGTCAGATGGAGGGACTGCAGGTCCGGGTGGTGCAGCCTGCCGAAGTCTTGTGTGATTAGGTCCGGCCAGATCGGCAGGGGAATTGGGTCTGACCGGGACAGGTCAAGCAGCATGGAGTACCAGTGCTGCCTCGGCCAAGCTGGTGCGATCAGAATAAGGTGGGCTTTGTCCCTGCAGATCTTGAGCAGGACTCGGTGGACGAGAGAAAATGGTGGAAAGGCATAACAGAGGTGGCCCGTCCATGGAATCATGAACGCATCCGACAGGGAGCCCGGGGAGCGACCCTGTAGGGAGCAGAACACCTGGCACTTCCTGTTCATTCTGGATGCAAACAGGTCGATGTGGGGAAAGCCCCACCTCCGGAAAATCGAATGGAGAACGTCTGGACGGATGGACCATTCGTGCGAGAGGAAGGACCCGCTCAGGTGATCTGCGAGAGTGTTTCGTACCCCTGGAAGAAAAGAGGCCACCAGATGTATGGATTGGGCTATACAGAAGTCCACAGTTGGATCGCTTCCTGGCACAAGGGAGACGACCTTGTTCCCCCCTGCTTGTTGATGTAATACATGGCCGTTGTGTTGTCCGTGAACACTGCAACACAACGGCCATGTAGATGGCCCTGGAACGCTTGGCACACCAGCCGGACCGCTCTGAGCACTCGGACATTGATATGAAGCATCAGCTCCCGGGGTGACCAAAGGCCTTGGGTGCGCAGGTGCCCTAGGTGGGCGCCCCAGCCCAGTGCGGACGCGTCCGTTGTTAGGGACGTGGAGGGCTGGGGAGGATGAAAGGGCAGGCCCACACACACTTGGGATGACATCTTCCACCAGTCGTGGGAGCCCAGAACATCCGGTGTAACTGTCAGAATAATGTCTATGGCGTCCCTGCTCGGCCGATAGACTGAAGCGAGCCAGGTTTGCACTGGGCGCATTCGTAGTCTGGCATGTTTTGTAACGAAAATGCATGCAGCCATGTGCCCAAGGAGAGCAAGGCAAGTACGAGCAGAGGTAGTTGGAAACCTCTGAAGACTTTGGACAAGGGAGACTATGGCCTGAAACCGGTGCGGGGGCAAACTGGCTGTTGCAAGGTTGGAGTCCAGCACTGCCCCGATAAATTCTATTCTTTGCGTGGGCACCAGGGTGGACTTGTCCAGATTGATGATCAGGCCTAGACATATAAACAGCTCCCTGATGATGGCGACAAGGCTGATGACTTGAGCCTCGGAGGTCCCTCGGATAAGCCAGTCGTCGAGGTAAGGGAAGACGTGTATTCGACGACGGCGTAGTGAAGCGGCGACGACCGCCATACATTTCGTGAAGACCTGAGGGGCCGAGGAAAGACCAAAAGGAAGGACAGTAAACTGGTAGTGAACCTGATTTACCACAAAGTGCAGATACCTCCTGTGGGGGGGATAAATCGCAATGTGGAAATATGCGTCCTTCATGTCGAGAGCGGCGTACCAATCTCCGGGATCCAGGGAGGGAATGATGGTCCCCAGGGACACCATGCAGAACTTGAACTTTTTGATGAACTTGTTCAGCCTGCGCAGGTCGAGGATGGGCCGGAGGCCCCCTTTTGTCTTAGGGATCAGGAAATATCGGGAATAAAACCCCTTGCCCTTTAAGTTCTCCGGTACCTTCTCTATAGCTCCGATTGAGAGGAGCTTGCGAACCTCCTGCATGAGGAGTTGCTCATGAGAGGGGTCCCTGAAGAGGGACGGGGAGGAGGGGGGGTGGGAGAGAGGAGGAGAGACAAACTGAAGACTGTATCCAAGTTCCACCGTACGAAGGACCCAACGATCCAAAGTCAACTGGGACCACGCTGGAAGGAACGAGGAAAGGCGGTTGGAAAACTGGAAGGGATCCGAAGAGGGAATTGGTACGCTGCTCTCGGCCGCACCCTCAAAAGTTTGTTTTGGGTCCCGATGGTGGTTTGGCAGAACCAGAATTGTTGCCCCCTTGAGGTCCCGACTGCCGTCTGTGGGTAGTGCGACCTCTCTTACGGGCAAAATCCTGTCTTGGCCGAGGCAGGGGGTAAGGGCGCTGAGGCTAGGAACGGAATGACCGTCTCTGAGTCTGGGGTGTATGCATTCCCAGCAAACGCATGATAACCCGGTTGTCCTTCAGACTCTGCAGCCTGTCTTTTGTGAAAAAAGACCTTGTCCATCGAACGGCAAGTCCTGTATGGTATATTGCAGCTCAGGCGGTAGGCTGGACACCTGTAACCATGATATGCGTCACATGACTATACCAGAGGCGACCGTTCTAGCCCCCGAATCAACGGAATCTAGTGAGGCTTGCAAGGAGGTTCTCGCAACCCTCTTCCCCTCCTCTAGGAGTGCTGTGAACTCCTGACGGGAGTCCTGGGGAACCAACTCGGTAAACTTGCCGACCGCCTCCCAGGTGTTATAGGAGTATCGACTTAAGAGGGCTTGCTGGTTCGCCATGCAGAGCTGAAGTCCTCTGGCAGAGTAGATCTTCCAGCCCAACAAGTCCATGCGCTTGGCCTCCCTAGATTTTGGCGCGGGGGCTTGCTGGCCATGGCACTCCCTTTCGTTGACTGATTGTACCACCAACGAGCAAGGAGCGGGGTGCACATAGAGGTATTCGTACCCTTTAGAAGGCACCATGTATTTTCGTTCCACTCCCCTGGCTGTTGGTGGGATGGAAGCCAGGGACTGCCAGATGGTGTCTTCTCTGGCCTGGATAGACCGGATAAAGGGGAAGGCCACTCTGGTTGGTGTTTCCGCTGATAGGATGCTAACCACTGGGTCCTCCACCTCAGGGACTTCCTCTACGGGAAGGCTGATATTTTGGGCAACACACCGCAGAAGATCTTGGTGTGCTCGCAGATCAATCGGAGGAGGCCCCGATGATGATGTGCCCGCTAGACAACCCTGGGATGAGTGGGTCCTGGACTGATGCCGCATCCTGGTGGGCCTCCGTCTCTGGAATATCGTGCTGTTCCAGAGCTTGTGCAGAGCTTTCCTCCATACCAGCGGGGGGAAGTCTGCTGACTGTGGCCTCTGGTGCACAGTGCTTGGAATGGCCAGAGCGTGATGGGCCCGTTGGTTCGCCTTTGGCTTGGTGATAGGCCCACAATGTCCAAAAAGACCACTGAGGCGGTCCGTGGTCCGGATGGGCCTGCGTGTCTGAACCCCCATAGGAGGCGCTGTCCGCATGTGAGGAGGCGGACGGATGATGTGACGGCCACGGGGGAGCTGAAGTAGACTGGACTAGGTCTCTGTGTCCATAGTACTCCTCTCTGTGCGGCACTGGCGAACGGTACCGGGAACCGTGGCGGTGTCGGGAGCGGGACCTGCGACCAGCGCGGTGCCGGGAGGTTGACCGGTGCCGTACATCGTCGTGCCTGGATCAGCTGCGAGAGGTGCGGCGGTGCCGGGATCTGGACCGGTGACGATGGTACCACGACGGGGACCGGGATCTCGAGCAGTGCCGTGAGTACGACCGGTACCGGGATGGAGAATGGTACCGGGACTGCGAGCGGCACCGGGATCAGGAGCGGTGTCAGGGCCGAGAGCGATCACGGGATCCAGATCGAGACCGACGGAGCTCAGTGGTGCCCGGAGAAGGTGGTCGCACCATGGCAGGCTTGCCCAGCGACTGAATAACCCGCACCGGCGGTGCCGGGGGTTGGGGCAGCTCAGGCTCTGTTAAAGCAATTAGGTCCCGCGCCGTGGAGGTCTCCGGCGTGGACGGTATGACAAGCTCGACCGCAGCACAGGCTGGGGAGCTGGTAGGCACCAGACTCAACGGTTCCTGAGACCAGAATCGACGGTGCAGAGACAAGTGGTGCTGCGGCAGTTGACGGTGCCGGGCGGTTTGACTTGGAGCTACACTCTGACTGCGGTGTAGCTGTAGGTCCTGCAGAAGCCTTGTGCTTCTTGCTCCTCGGGGAAAGGGAGCGGTGCCGGCTGGAGGATTGGGCTGGTGAAGGGTGATGTCGAGGAGTCTTCACTGGTGCCGGGCGGTCCGGAGCGGAAGATACACTTGTTCCCGGTGCCAGAGTCGGTGCCGAGGATGGAGGAGTCAGAGCTGCCTCCATCAAAAGTTGTTTCAGGCGAATGTCCTGCTCTTTCTTTGTCCGGGGCTTGAATGCCTTATAGATACGGCACTTGTCCAGAAGGTGGGACTCACCCAGACATTTTAGACAGGAGTCGTGCGGATCTCCAGTGGGCATCGGCCGATGACAGGCCGCGCAGGGCTTGAAGCCCAGTGAACTGGGCATGGGCCCCGGTACCGGGGGAGGAGAAGGGGCGAACCCCCGATCCTCTTTAATTATATACACAACTACAAAACTATTTCAAATGTTAAATAAAGCTAGAGAAAAAACTATGTACACGAAAAAACTATACAACAAGCGAATCGCTAGGGAGGTGGAGATCAGCTAAGCTGCGCTCCACTGTTCCAACGACCGACATGGGCGGTAAGAAGGAACTGAGGAGCTGATGGGCCGGCAGGGGTATATATCAGGCACCATAGCAGTGCCACTCCAGGGGGGGGCCAGCTGCCCCACCGAGTGTTGCTAGGGTAGAAGTTTCTCCGACGAACACACCTAACTGGAATGGATATGAGCAAGCACTCGAAGAAGAATTGCTGGTACCTCCTTGTGACAAATGTCAGTGCATGCACTCATTCAATAAGGATCCAGTTCCCTGGAAAACTGGCATCGGAAGCAGACTAGAAGGCATCTCCTAAAGAAGCTGGGGAATTGGGCCAGGTCTCCTACTGTCTGGTGTAGTGAGACAACTCTCTTTCTCACCTCATTAACCCTGACCAGTACAGGGGAAGGCAATGGGGCCCCAGCAATGGTGTTGGGGGCCAAGGTAATGGGGTCACTAAATCCCCAAATAGTTTCCCCCAGGTACTCACCAAATGGAATAGAGGATGGAGAGCATAACATGGGTGGTAGAGATTACACTGGATGACCTGAGTTGGATGGGTTATCGCTGGCTAGTTCCCAAATATGTTACTTAGTAAAGTTGCAGCCACAATTGCCAACTCTCACACGGTAAATAAGCCATCCCAACTTTCACAATAAGCCAAAAATCAAGCTAATCCCATTTCAAAACGCGGCCAAAACAAGCCAATCTCTAAGAATCCCAACACTCTTTGTGCCTAGATCCCCTTGGCATGCAGTCTAGGATTGTGATAGGCCCACTGTGCACCCCTGACTCTCTCCTCCCCTTGGCCCTGCTTGCCGGGAGCCGATCGAAAAAAACAACTACAAGCCAAACCAGCTACAAGCCAAAAACTCGCCAACAAGCAACTCACAAGCCAATTAAGCAAAATATGCCCAGTTTCTGCATTTTTTCACAGGTTTGGCATGTCTGGTTGCAGCCTAGTTAAACCATATTCTTGGTGTCTTGGTTTTTCTTTCTGCAATGGCCAGGACAATTGATTAGATCTCCATCAACACACCCACACACAAAGTCATCCATCAGTAAGAGTCCTGTTAAAGGGTACTAGTTTGAAGTGTTTGGCATTTTGATTATTAGACATGTTCTCTCTAGGCCCCCAGTGGATAAATGTTTCTTACCTTCTCTGTAATCTAGATATTATTTGTGTGTGGTCCATTTAGTTTAATTATGATAGCTGCACATGCTGTTCCGTCTGGAAAATAACAAAATAAAAATTATCCATTGTCTGGATATTGTAGTAGAACTTCACTTAGTACTTAACCACTTTGTTGGAGGAGACTGATATTTTAAAAACAGTTTAATAGAAATTAATCGTTTTAACGACATGGAAATAGAAGTTAAGTGAACTCAGCGGATCTGCCTTCTTAGGGTCTCAAAGCACCTGTAACCTAAGCATAAGAAATGATCAAATGCCCAAATGAAGGATCATTAGTCATTCTGTTTGCTTCACAAATGTAAACCATTTAAACACTTTGTATCCAGTACTGCACACAAGTTGAGAAATGGGGGAATAAAAATAAACATTTAAAAAAAAAACTAGTAATTTAGCCTAAAGTGTGTATCATTAAGTAATATTATCTTAGTACTGGAACAAAGTAAGCTAAACATTCGTTAACAAGAAAATATTCTGATTTTTATTTTTTCACGTTATTATCAAGTACACAATTACAATAATGTCACACATCCCTATATGATTCCATGTATTTTGTTTTTTCTTTTTCTTTTTTACAAAGTGTACAGAGGGAGGGACATACAATATTTAACAGGGCATTTCTACAGAACAATAATTTATATTGTGTCCTTGTAAAAATCTGTACCTTTTAAAAACATTTAACTGAAACATCCATTTTATAGCATATGCTAATCAAATTATTTAAGAATTAAAACTAGCCTGTAACTAATGTCAGTACATTAACAATAACTACAATTTCATTTTCTCTTTATACAGACAAATACATTTTACAAAATCCACTTGACCAAACTTTTAATTACTCCTTTAAAAAAGAGGTTTCAGTATTGTGCTTTAAAAAAAGTGTGTATGATTCCAGACTACATAAGAGAAATAAAGTGTGTAAAGTGTTTGTGTTCTTTGTCTTTCAGCTTATTTAAAAATATATAGTTCAAAATGGCTGGAACTTCTCAATAATATGTGGAATTTATAGTTTTCAGCTTTCCACTTGCAAAACACTTAGAGAGAAAAATCTATCTGAACAAAGACATTTTGCAAGATTTCAGTAGAAAATGTGCACCAAGTTTTCACACACTATGGACCTGATCCTGCAATATACAGCTTGCAGGCAGACTGCTATGACCACATAGATTCCCACTGAAGTCAGGCACAGGAGTTTCCTCCCCAGTTACACGTGAAATGATCAGGATCTCTTTATTATTAGCAACATTAGCCAATGTAGGACTGGATCAGTACATCTGGCACTATTAATCAGACATCACAAAAAAGTATGGGGAAAAACAGCATTAGAAAGCATTAGCCTTGCCTGAAAAGACAAGTCCAAGTTAAACTCAAGTGTTTACACTTACAATAAAACATATGGACCGGCTGAGCGATAGTTGCAGTTCTCAATAAGAAAACAAAATAGCAAAGATTTGGGACACAAACATCTGAAAGAGGAAAACTCATTCGCTATGGGTCTGACTAAGGACTGAGAGCCAACTTCTGCATCCCTTGCTCCCAGTGAGTAGTCCTGTTACAGATAATGGAACTACTATCAGTAAGTGCTACTTGGTGGGATTAATGCTTGCAGAATCTGTCTAATTCTATAGTCATTTGGGGCCACATCCTACAATCCTTACTCAATCAACCACTTATTTCAGTGGGAATTTGAATAAGGACTCCAGAATCAGGCCCTAATATGTGACTTGTAATTAAGCAATTCAGTTTTACCTTTTGTCATCTCAAGATATATGACTTTATATCTTACACATTTATACAGCAATTAGTAACCAATATTGCACTGCAGCTTTATCTTAGTAATAGACTTCAGGTGGTAAAATTACATACAATTGTAATGCTTTCCCATTTGTTTATAAACAGACTAGAAAAACTGGGTTAATTCTGGATACTAAGTATTTAATAAACAGCAGCTTAGAACAGCTGCTGATGGTTCATGAAAATGTTCTATTTAAAAACAGTTCTGCCTCTGTCATAATTTATTTTTATTAAGGATATCTGCATTAAAATTGGATCATTGTTCCTTAAAAATCATCTGCTCCTACTATTTCCTGAAGTTCTCTCTCTAAATAATACATTTGCAAAATTATCTGAGACATCTGTTGGACTTTTGAATAAAACTAAAATAATTCCCAGCAAAATCTAATTTGACCCAAATACTGCTGTTGTATGTTGTTATACATAAAATCATATCCAATTTGGGGGTACACTTAGCTGTACACACAAGAAGTTGCAGCCTATCCAGGTAAGTGGAAGAGCTATATTTTTTGTTACCAATGTTAGTCAGCAGGAAGCTGAGAAAACCAAAACTCTTTTGTGATACATAACCATTCAAAGACAAAGAAGCACAGAGAATAAACATAATACTTATGAATAAATTCTTACTCCAAAAAGCATAAGTATTGAAAAAATGCCCCGATCATTTTTACTTATTATAAGGGAGGAATGAGATCCTTTGTAAGGAAACCTGAATAAAAATGCAAAATGTATTTTTTGTTCAGTAATATTAAATATAACTGCTCAAATGGAAAGTTTTTAATATCCCAAAAGTTCTGAATACACTAAATAGGACAAATAGGTTGGCCCTAATAACATTATTCTTGACATTAAAATTCTCCATGTTATTTTGTACGTCTGACAATTTTAGCAAGAGAAAATTTAAAATATTTTTAAAATTCACAACAAAACTGCATTAACATGGACGCTGAGTACCAACAAAGTCAGTAAGATAAATGTTTAAATAAGCTATTACGGTTGAAAAATTCAGTATGAGACAGGGTTTACTTTATTAAATGCAACTTTATTGTTGCCATCTTTTCCTCATTTATTAAACAAACTGAATAGAATTCAGAACACGCTATTGAACAAAATGTATAAAAGTCAACTAGAAGCAATAATCCTATTTGTATACAGCAATAAATCAAATGCACAATATTTTTAATTTTTTTTTTTTTTTTTTTTTGTGATCGCAGGTGATTGGCTTTAAAATAAGCTGACTGCCTGAAAAGCAATATCCTTTACAACTCCAAGCCATAAGTCTGTAAAAGAGACTTTAAGGCAGCCCAATATCTTTATGATGTCGCATAATGTGCTGGTTCTTCTCTGAAGGCCTTCGGAAACCTTTCTTGCAGTATTCACAACGGTGAGGGTAGTCTTTTGTATGAATAGAAATAACATGCCGTTTGAAGCCTGAGGCATCTGTAGTGCTATACTCACAGTACTCACATTGATAAACTTTCCTGCCACTGTGTGTTTTCATGTGTTTTTTTAGCTCATTTTGTTGCCTAAACCCCTTTCTACATCTCTTACACCTGAATGGAAGATCCTTTGTGTGAACTGAGAGAATGTGGCGACTTAGAATAAATGGATCTGCAATCTTAAAGTCACAATGTCTGCACTGGTGCAATTTTTTACCCTTGTGGGCTGCCACGTGTTTTTTCAGTTCTGAAGGCCTATGAAAGCCTTTATCACACATATCACACTTGTGAGGGTAATCCTTTGTGTGGACTGAAATTATATGCCGTTTCAAATCACTTGAGTTTGAGCTCTTGTGATCACAATGCAAACACTGATGTGTTTTGCTTTCTTGATGTAGAAGTATATGCTGCTGCAGCTCTTTGGTATCTGAAAAAGTCTGAAAACAAATATCACACTTGAATGGCATTTCCTTACTATGTTTAGTCTTTACATGAGTTTTCAAATTAGAAGAGTCAGCAGACCTGTAATCACAATACTGGCACTCATATGGCTTTTCACCAGTATGGATTCGCATATGCTTCTTGAGCTCTGATGGATGACGAAATCCTTTGCCACACTCTACACAAATATGAGGAAAGTTCTTGCTGTGGACAGCCAGCAGATGACGACTCAGTAACCCTTGTTCCGCTGTCTCATAATCACAGAATTTGCACTTATGCATTTTGTTGGCTCCTTTGTCCCTATGCACCATCTTGTGAGTAAATAAAGCTCCTGCATGAGAGAAGCTTTTCCCACACTCATCGCATTCAATAAGCTTTTCTGTTTTGTTAGTCAGCTTGTGACTCTCCAGGTGGTTATGTAAACTTATTTTTTTATTGGTAGTGTAATCACAGTCCGTGCATCTGTATTTCTTCTTAGTAAGAAGGTGCTCTGGATGGTTTTTCATGTGCCTTTTCAAGAAACCTCTGGATTTAAACTTCTTTCCGCAAATCATGCAAGGGTAGACAGTCAAAGGATGGCCATCAGGGCCAATGATTATTGCTGAAAATAAACAAAGCATCATGAAATTGACTGTCAAACATTCTACTTCAAGTCATTTAATTAATATTATGTAACAATAAGTAGTACTGTTAAATAAATCCAAATTAGTTACTTCCATTAATGTTATTAAGTTCACTTTAACCACTACTCTGCACTAATCCTATAGCACTGATAGTCAGAATTTCCCAACACTAACAAGTGCAGAATCAAAACTTCTATATTTGGCACTACTGTCAAGTATGAGACATACAGAGAGACGGGCATCTTTACAACCAATGAATCAATGTCACACAGACTACATGAAAGAAATTTGTAGGAACTCAATAAGGAATAAGTTAACATGTCAGTGATTACAGGCCCTTCAACATTCCTCAACATTGTCTTTAATCAGAATCGATACGTTTTAATAAAAATGGAAAATGTATATTAAAGGACAACTTCTATGAATCAATGACACAACCTGACACAGCAAACTATTTATACTCCCCGCAACGTTCCAGATTTCAAAGTTATACTTTTTAACAAAATGAATTAAGTCCATTCATACCACAAACACTCCTATGCAATATAATTTCTGTAATATATTGTACATTCTATTTGCTATTAGATCAGATAGCAGTGGAGAGGATGGATTTTTTTCATATATGAATGGCAAGGAATTAGCAATCATTTCTTTCAGAAGCAGAACTTACATGTGTTATCCATGTCTTTTTCTTCTCAAGATTATACTACTACAATGAAATCTACATAGATTTACACATTAAAACCACCCTCAGACTGAAGTTGGTACAAATCTCATCAGCTCACTTGTTAAGTGGAACATCGCCTTGTGAGCATATTACATCGGTGCCACATGATCTGCACTAAATATCCAGGACCTACGTATCTGAGAGACTACCTCCCTCCTCATGCCGTATGTCATGGTTACAACCAGGAGAGATGTTCAAGCTGGACTCCTCTTGGTATGAATGGGAGTAGGTCAATGGGAGAACATTTTATGTAAGGGCTCCTCAGCTTTCAAACTCATTCCCTCATCTTTGTCCAAATTAGCCTGAATTTGATTACTTTCTGGGAACATTTCCCCCAAATAAGGGAAAATTAACAGGGTAGTTGGTGGTACAAAAGGAAGGATTATTTCAACCTCTAATTCACCTGGTCTGCTATGTGGGGGCTACACGAACTAGAACTGATGCAGTTTAGTTACAATGAAAAGGAGTTTTTGATATCTGTATTTTAAGTCAAGAACACCTAAATAAATGGAGAGGTGCTCTTTTTACTTCATTAGAAAAATAAGTAATTCAGGGAAGGTAGAAGCCTACTAATGTCAACATCATGCACCTGCTCTTGTGGTTTCAAGTAAAGATTCTGAAAAAACCATTAGGGCAACTTATTTCATAATTATAGTAAGTTTAAGAGACATGAGAGAACATGTATAGAAGTTATACTAGATAAAGTAACTTATGATACTCAAACTTCTTTAGTTACTTGTTAAATTAACTGCCATAACTAACTTTATTCAGTTTAACGTATCTACAAAAAAGACAACCAGCTTTTTAGAAAAGTACCATTTACAGCAATATTTTATTTGGCCAAGATCAGTTTTTGAAAAAGGTTGTATATGCTAGTCAATTCAGATTTGTTTAACAAATTAAATGTATACGAATTTAACTTTTTGCCACAATATTGCTTTTGTTTTGTCTGAGAAGGATTCACTTCCATTTGAAGCTGTGATGTTAAGTTTTCCTAACATTTTTATTTCAGAATTTTAAAAAGAAAATACAAGTTGGGTATGTGAGCTGAACATCTTGCAAACAAATTCAAGAAGCAAAGTAACCATATTCTCTCTACAAAACATTGTGTCTTCAAGTCCTCAGTGGCAATGCACATTTGTTTATGAGCATCCATATGTCTCTATCAAGGTACTTTTATGACCCTATCTCTAAATTACCTAAGCATCTAAGTACTCACCTGTTTGGTACTGCCTGGATTCAGGTCTCCTCCTTTTCTTTGGTTTTTGTTTAGCTAGTCTCCCAAGTCCAGTAGACTCATCTATGTGCAAGAGAGCACTTGCAGTGCCATTCCGACTTTCAATCCCATCAGTATTATTACCTAATAAAATAGATTAAAATTACGTACCACAGTTACTCTAAAATTTATTTGGACTATAGAAACTATAATGATAAATGAAAAATAGGCAAGAGAATCTTTTAACTTGAAAACTTTTAGCTAAACTATGGTAATGCTGTTAAACCAAAAGGCCATTAAAATTAATTCATCCACAAGCACTCTTCTCAGCATACGACAAAATCTAGGACTAAAACAACTGTATAATTGAGTATAAACTGAATGGTGCAGGTACTGGATTTGTATGGGAAGGATCTGGATTCAAATCCAATGTAGTTTACAGAAGAAAACAAAGGTTTCCCTCTTTCTAATCTCAATATTCCATTTTAAGAAAATATTTTCCCATATATTTCTGGTTAGTAATTCTGTACAAAGAATTTCTAATCTCAGGGAACATGTGCAAGTTACACATTTTATACCTGACGTCCATTATTCCATTAGGGTTCAATCCTGTAAGACCTCTGTGTGTGAATCCCATTCTGTTCAAGTCAACTTACTTGACGATAATGAAAGTTCCATATGCAGAGGATTTGCAGGATTGGACCTTTAATTTGGGAGTCATTGCTGAATGTGCCAGAGACTTTAACACGAACTAGAACAACATGAATATATATAACACACTCTACGCAAACCTGGAGATTTAACTTTGTACAAATTACCATATATACTCGTTCATAAGCAGAATTTTTTAGTAAAAAAGGGAAGCACCAGAGAAGGGGGTCGTCTTATGAACAGGTATAGAGAGGGAGAGGTGGGACACAGCCCCTCCCCCCCAACAGAGGGAAGAAGGAGAGGCAGCACAGTCAGCAGAGACAGAAGGGAAGACACGGTGCTAGAGTCTTTCCATTTCTGGCCACGCTGCTCTCCCCACTGCCTCCGAAGCAGCTACAGCTCCAGGGCTGCAGCTCCAGAGCAGGCTGTGGCCATGCCGCACTGCCCGCCAGAGCATGCTGCAGCCGTGCTGCCTGGCCCAGCCCACTGGAACAGGCTGCGGCTGTGCCATCTGCTCTGGCCCACTGGAGCAGGTTGCGGCCATGCTACCCAGCCTGCAGGAGCAGTTCCAACCAGGTCAGAGACATCCTCCCCGGCTCTCCCCAGATAAGATGGGAAGGGATGGGATGGGGAGAGTGTAGGAGTGAGGTCATATGGGGGTTGGTCACAGGGGTTACTCCCCTGACTCCCAGTTTCTCCCTCCCCCCCAAAAAAAATGTCCCCACCAGTTGCTGTCCTGGCCCATCAGGGTAAGCAGCTGGCACGCCAGGATACTTTGTCTACTTAGGTTTACCTCCATGCCTGCGGACACTCGAGGTAAACAAACCATCTCGGCCCCCCAACCCCTTATCTTGATGACCTGGGAGCCAAAGTTTGCTGACTCCTGAATTATAGGGTAGGCTTATGAATGGGTTATAAAAATTTTCTATTTTTACTTATCCATCTTGGGAGGAGGGGGTCAGCTTATAAACAAACTGGCTCACAATCGAGTATATACGGTAATTTTAACGAGTGTGAACAATAAACTCAACACTCCATAGAACAAAGAGGATACCACCCATGCTCCAAGGAGCTTACATTCTAAATATACAAACAGTAACAGAATGACATATAACTACAAGCGAAATCATTAAGATTTTTTTTTTTTTTTTTTTTAAGAAAACAAGGTTACTCACCTCTGTAACTGTTGTTCTTCGAGATGTGTTGCTCATATCCATTCCAGTTAGGTGTGTGCGCACCGTGTGACGACCGTGTGCACAGCCGCGGAGAAACTTTAAACATAACCCCCTAGCAACCAACTGCAGGCGGGTCGGGGCTGGGCGCCCACCTGAGGGCGGCAAAAGCCAAACCCACCCATGGCGCCTGCATATAACGCCCAGTCGACCCCGGGCCCCTCGTTTCTTTGCGGCTACTTCCACAGTGGGGCACGAGGGTGGGTGTGGAATGGATAGAAGCTAACCAACATCCTCGAAGACAA
>NC_133769.1:225270342-225317569 GCF_003597395.2 Chelonoidis abingdonii
AAGTAACAAAGAACAAAAAACGAGCGATTAGCTAGGGAAAATGCGGAGCTCAGGTAAACTGCACTCCACTCTTCCAACGACCGACACGGGTGGTAAGAAGGAACTGAAGGGTGGCCGGGTCGGCTGGGGTATTTATGCGGCGCCATGGTGGCGCCACTCCAGGGGGCGCCCACCCGACCCGCTGAGTGTTGCTAGGGTAAAAGTTTCTCCGACGGCTATGCACGCGGCGCGCACACACCTAACTGGAATGGATATGAGCAATCACTCGAAGAAGAACACATCTTTCGTTGGTTGTTTAACATTGATAAGATTTTGTGGAATATGTAAGCTTTAAGGAGTGGTCTCTTTATGCTCCAGGAGAAGGAGGCAGTTCAAGGTGAAAGAGGTAGCATATAAGAAGGTGTGAAGACAAGAATGAGAAGACGACAAAGGAAGCAGCTAAATAAAAGCAAAGAGTTGAAGTGGTTTTTAGGAATGAATGAAAGAAAAAATGCAGGCAGGAACAGACTCATGCATAACCTGAGGATTCTGAACTTCATGTATCAGCTGAGGAAAGCCAGAGAAAGGGCTGAAGAGTCTGTGTGGCAGGTGACAGATGACTTTGGAAGTGGGAACCAATTTCACATCTGACAACAAAACATAACTGAGCTATGTACACAAGGGTCCTTACAGATTATGACATGACAAAATTGGACCTAAATATTCTCAAATACAGGAAACTGTTTTCCCTACTTTCTAGAATGGAAAGTAGTAGAGCCACTGGATTCTGCCACACTACAACAGAAAAATAAATAAAATGTGATTTATTTTTTTTTTTAAGTCTCCCCAGTAACATTACCTCCATCACTCTTTCCTCCTTTGAACCTGTCACTGACTTTGAGGTTTCTCATCTGATCTCCTCTAAGCCATCTTCAACCTACCCCAGTGACACTCAGGCCTTCCAGGCCACGACTTCTGCTCCCCTTTTCTCACCTCTCCCATCAAATCCCAAATCCTGACAATACAAGCACATTACTGTTTCCCACACCCTAAAAGATCACTTTAGATTGACTTGAGTTCTTTAAACTCCATTCTGGATCCCCATTGAAACTGCACTCACTGAGGTCTCGCATGAATTCTTCATGGCCAAATCTAAGGTCTCAACTCCACCCTCACCCTCATTGATCTCTCAGCACTTTTTAACAAACATTCTCCTTCTTGACATATTTCTTCTCCTTGCCTTTTATGTCACCATCTTCTCCTGGTTCTCTTCATCTTTTCCAATCATTTCCTCAGCATTTCATTGCCCCTTTTCTGACACTACTGACAACCCCACCATGTTCCATGTCACTTAGATCTGTAATCGAGATGTCATCTTTTATTCCATTCTCTCTAGTACCACACATCCAAAATATGTTCCAACCTTGCTGCTTCTTCCTCAAAAACATTTTTAAGATCTAGAATTTTCTCTGCCTGCACAACTAACACTCTCATCCAAGCCCTAATCATCTATCTCCTCCTTCTCTATCCTGGAAAATCCACTTCAGTCCACTCACGTCCATCCACATAGGGGTTAAGATTCTGCCCATATTGCTCCTCCTTTTTTGAGTACATCCACTGGCATCCCTTTCCCATCAGAAATTCAATTTTCTTCTCCTTATCTTTTAAGGCCCTTCAGTATGCTGCCCCTACCCACTTATCCATTCTTTTACCTCAGTGTTTCCCAAACTCGGGACGCTGCTTGTTTAGGGAAAGCCCCTGGCGGGCCGGGCCGGTTTGTTTACCTGCTGCGTCCACAGGTCCAGCCGATCACAGCTCCCACTGGCCGCAGTTCACTGCTCCAGGCCAATGGGAGCTGCTGGAAACGACACAGGCTAAGGGATGTATTGGGCGCTGCTTCCAGCGGCTCCCATTGCAGCGAACCAATGGCCAGAGGGAGCTGTGGTAAGCCAGACCTGCGGATGCGGCAGCTAAACAAACTGGCCTGGCCCGACAGGGGCTTTCCCTATACAAGCGGCGTCTCAAGTTTGAGAGAAACTGTTCTATCTTACTGTGTTACCTCTCACCTCATCCCTTCCAGGTTGCTGCTAATGCCAACTTCGATTGCCATCTCTAAATCTGTACAGTCATTACCCTGTTGTTCTTCAAATCCCCTCAACATTCACTTCAACTGTGAGGAGTATGTGAAACTTTCAACTAATAAAGGACAGGTAGGTATACGAAAGGGATTTTTTTTTTAAATGACTCACACAGCTACTTAGCCATGTGTTCCTATCACTGTTGCCTTTATCCTTCCTCCTTCATTCTTTAATTTGTTACACCATTTGTTGCAATTTATTTAAAATTATACTGTAAACTCTTTGGGGCAAAGACTGTCTCCGACTATGTGTCTGGACAGCACTTAGCATATAGAGTCCCCATCTTGATGAGGTACCTGAGTGCTTCTATAACATAAATACATAAATGACCTACTCCAACAAGGAGAAAAGTCAGTTCAGATCTCTTTAGTGCCCAGATACCAAAATTCAAGAACAACAATTCTGAAATATTGGAGAACAACTCAAGAATTATTTAAATGGAAAGTACAGTAACAGTGTCCCCGTCCTGCTTGCTTTTTTAAAGTATTTCATTTTCCAAGCACCAGATTATATATTTATGCACTCATCCACGCACCCCAAAATAAAGTCACATTTTGCTTCTCAGCTAAGATTTATATGAATCCTACATTCTCCTGGTTGTCACTTTTGACAAAAATATTCATCTCTCTATTTCCAAGTCAGCCTTTATTGTACACCAAAACTGTGAAGGCCAGAGGTACTCAAGATACAATTTTTCAGCTGGAAGACTGTGTACTTCCTGCTGTACCTCCTTCTACATTATTAATATGAAGGAAATGCCTCTTAAAATGGAAACAAAGAGAGGCTTGCTTTAAAATTTCATCTTCCTTTTCAGGAATCTGTTTAGAAATGCATGAGCGACAGCGTTTTGGAACACATTTGGGAGAGGGATAGCTCAGTGGTTTGAGCATTGGCCTGCTAAACCCAGGGCTGTGAGTTAAATCCTTGAGAGGGCCATTTAGGGATCTGGGGCAAAAATCAGTACTTGGTCCTGCTAGTGAAGGTAGGAGGCTGGACTCAATGACCTTCCAGAGTCCCTTCCAGTTCTAGAAGATAATAATAATAATAATGGGAGATATACCTATTTATTTATAATGCCATAACATTCTAATTGTAAATGCTTTTGCAGATATTTTGCTACCACCAATCCCAGTCTTGAAGAAGTGCTTGTACCTGACCTACCGTAAGCTGCTGCCCAAGCTATGGGCATAAAAGTTTTAATTTCAGTGTCATCAATTTGCTGTTCATGGGCCACTGCTGCATCTTCTTCACCTACAATCACTTCCATATAAACCTCATCAGCAATTTCTGCAACGTCTAACAGAAAAAGGAATTAAGAATAAACAGCATTAATAACAATTTCCCATAATTGAAAATAGAAACTCTGTCCCCAAAAAAAGGCCACCTACTTACTTAAATCTTCATCTTCATGCTGAGACTCATTTACAGTCATGTAAACCATTTTTTCCCTTGGAATACGAACACTGCTGTTTTGATCCAGTAGTCCCACTCCATGATCATTCTCAGATTCACTCTCCACAATGTCTACTGTGCCTCCTAATTAAGAAAACCAGAATAAAAGTGTTTTTTTAAAGTATATTTCTACCAAATTACATTATGGCTCTTCATACATGATTTGAGAAAAACCATAGTCTCAGAGTATACAGGATTTCAGAAGTAAAGTTAGAATACTCTAAAATGACCATGCTGATTTACCTAAATCATCTTCTCCAGGATCAGCTTTGAAGATATATACTTTGATGACTTCTGGACAAATGCTGTCCACTTTACACAGATCACTTTCTGAATCTGCTTCCATGGTAATTTCAGCAGAACCTTCATGTTCTATCTTCCCAGTATCATCCACTACAAAGACAAATTATGATATGATTTTATGATATGATCACACAATCTATACAAACAGCTGCAAATGAAAGAGGATTTGCTTTGTCATTTCAGTTTTAAAATGGTTAAAAATGAAAATAAATTTACTGGTTTGACACTGCAGTGGAAGAAGCCACACAAAGAATTGCTTAAGATTCCTTAAAAAAAAAAAGGAGAGAGAGATTAAAGCAAATCCAAGACGCAAAATTTTCACCATCTAGATAAGATAAAAGTGATAAGCTGCACCACTCTATTAGGAAAAAAGGTAGCAGCATTCTTGCATTACTTGATGAAATGGGCAGCCCTTATGCCCTATTTCAAACCAAGCTAGTCAAAATATACTGGTGATGAAGGCAGTAAGAGACAGGAACAGCCACAGCGAAGAACACAAAACTGCTTCACAACTTCTCTAGGTTGCCCTTCCTTGACCACTAATATAGAGAACCAGTACTACAATTTGGAGCAAAGAGGAGAAGATGAATGGCAACTATCAAGACATATCCCAAAATAGCAAACTGCAGTAAGAAAAAAACAGCATACTAGTACTTATTCTATAGCCCATGTTTCATACACTTCTTCAATTTTTAATGACTTTCTCCCCTCCACACACACATCCAAAAAGCTATTAACTCCCTTCCTGTCAAGAGCTGTCCTTCACTCCTCTCACCTCTCCCGTAAGGCCACCTATTACAGATGTCCCTTCAGCTGAGAACTGGACCTAGCTCCATTCTAAGCCTATTAATACTGCTCCTTTAGTTGGCTAGAAAGGGGGTTAACTACACAAAAACACCAGGTTTGTCTTTCTCACTAACCAAGCAGCAACATTTTAAGCAATCCCAGACCCTGCTTGCTCATAAAAGAATGGACCATGTTCAGTTTCAAACTAATGAACTGACACTCTAACATTGACAAATTCTGATTCCATTAATTCCTGTCAACTTCCCTACAGAAAGGAATTTAAATTGTATGTAGTATTACAGTCCTATATCCATTCCCCACTATTATTTTGAATTCATTGCAAAACAATCTCTTAAAGGAAGACTGTGCCTGTTCCATTGCTGTTCCTCAATGGACTTTCTCCAAGCAGCAGAATGAAAATATAGTTCACACACATATACCCACATTCATGTGATAAATTTATTTTTCATGCAGTTTTTAACTGGCTCACCAGCTCTCTGCCCACTAATCCACTAGTACTGGTAGTGCTTCTAACACAGCAACCTCATAAGCAGCTTCAGAAACCTGACATCTTTTTAAAACACATACCATAATAAAATATTTCTTTGCCCAAATGTGGACTTTTATCCTAAAATATTAATTTCCACAGGCTCACAAAGTCCACTATCTCACAACCCTACAGGGATTTCCCATTTCCAACAGGATCCAGCATTTTCTTCTAGCACTGGCAGAGTCCAAAGAACTGGACTTAAAATATATGACGTTACGTACAATAAATACTTTACGTCTCTTTTTGAGGTTTTTATGGCTCCTTCAAAGTCATGTATAGTTTGGAATAACGGTAACAAAAGGCACAAATTTTAGAGGAAAAGAAATGCAAAACAGTATCAATAAAATCTTTTAAAACACTAAAAAATTTCCAATAGCTTTCTGCAACATGTGGCATATACACAGCACATGATGTCATGGTATAAAAGTCTTATTGGCTCATCTGGAATGATCCGCATTAGTCAATCATGGTTTTGCCACTTATGAACAATGAAGCCAGCCTGAGCACCATGCTGACTTCCTTTGTGAAGTGCTTTGAGATCTACTGATGCAAAGCGCTATACAAAATTAGGTATTTATTATTATTATTATTATTATTATTACTGTGCAATTATGACAACATAAAACCTTTACACCATATACAAATCAATATATTGTCTCTCTCATCCATACTATACATACGTTTACACATGCATAAAATTTCTCAACAAGGAATGTAAATTAGTAGCTATCATTATTTGCAGAGAATATTACGCATTATATTACATAACAAAATATTAAAAATGTTCTTTAATCTACTAGTCCCATCACGAGAAATGGCAGCAAGAATGCACCAAACACTATTTTTTCAAGTGAATGATGAATGAATACATTGCATAATACATTGCTTCCAAAGTCCAAGAAAACCAAGAGTACTATCTGAAATGCCTTTAGGAACAAGACCATAGATCAAAAGATAATGTCCTTGTTAACATAGCTGTAATGAAACTCAGAACTTTTTAAACTGAGAAAAAAGGCAAGACCTTATGGTGATATGTTATTACTGATCACTTTGAAAATGCAACCTTACAGGAGGTGTTCTCAGCTACCTGGATGCACTTTTATAAAAAATTCCTTGGAATATACATGAGACCCCAACCATAAATAAAATTCTAGCAGGGGGGGGAAAATGTATTACTACCATTCTTTAAGTATACTTTTTTTGTTTTGTTCCTTCTGTAGGATTTAATTACTCCCTTCTGGATTGATTATCAGCACTTTCTCATCAATAGGGCTTGATACTGCACCACTGAAGTCAACAGGAAATTTGCCATTGACTTAAATGGATGCAGGAACAAGTCTTTAACAAGGAAAAAAATAACTGAAAGTTCTAGACCCCGGAATACTATGTTAGGCAGGGATTGTTTTTGGTTTTCTTTTTAAAAACAATAAACTTCTATTTGTAGAGTGTGGTGGGGGTGTTTTTGTTTTTTAAATTATTTTTTTTAATAATGTATAGGTTTCTGGCTTATGAATCAGAAACTCAGTTCCTTCTCCTCCAGACAAAGGATAAGGTCTTCCTACGCTGGAGAGTAACCTTTGTGAAAGATGTAATTTTAAAGCAATTGGTGCATATGTCAACGTACACAATTATAATTAGTTTGTTTCTTGACTCCCCTTCTCATTATATAAACACCTCAAATATGACTCCTATTTAATATAAGCATCCTTTAATAATCCTATTTAAGAAACACAACAAAAACGTGCCAAACTTTTAAAATGTGAGTATGTGTAGAAATATAGGACCAAATTTTCCCCTTGGAGGAAAAATTCTCACACATATTTCTGGGAGAGTTTGCAGCATTAACATGCTAGCAGTGCTTGGCAGATTAGAGGAAAAGAGTAGAAAATACGATGAATAGTGTAGTAAATTTAATAGGAGAAAAGTGGGGAAGAAAGGATGGGAAAGAGTACAAGACGACATCATCAGAAATAAGGAAAGAAGGCAAAGGAAATTAGAAGATGAGATGGAAACAAGGAGGAAACAAAATATATCCCAGCAGGAATAACACCATTTCCCTCTCCAATTGGCTCTATGTATAAAGCATGTTTCCACTGAAGTATAGTTTGACTGCAGCTGCTGACCATTGTCTGCTATCCACAGTCTAGCTGGGTGGTTCATTAGTGATCAAGACATGTAGTGTTCCTGTCATACTGAAGCATCTGTCTATACTGGTTTATTTGGGCTTTGGTATCATCCTTGTAATTACTTATTTTAGGGTGCAGTCTAAAAAAGTTATTTTGGTTATATAGTGAATTTTTTTTTAAATGAACACTTTCCACGCATTTTCCTTATTTTTCAAGCTTCTCAACCTCTGTTAGAGAAAAGAAGGTTTACAAACATCAACCTAGTCAATGTTTAAAATGTGACGTCTCTTAGATGCTTGAATTTTTAATTTAAATACATGACCTATCCAAGGGTACTACCCCATACCTGTCTTACCCATGAATGCGCCAAACACAGGATGCTGCCATTTTCTTATATTCTCCCTCCTGGAAGTAAAAAAGGAAAATGTGTTCCTATCTGTTAATTTAATTTCTCAAAGAATGCATGCTCACTTGCTGGTGGTCTTCACAGAGCTCATGATCACATGATGCTGGCTCTTTTCTCATTTCCAGTTGCTAAACTTACTTTAAAAATGGTGAAAAATACATTTTCCTAATGTTACTTTTCTATGTATGCAATTGCTATAGTCGCTACAGTGATTTTACATGATCACAAATGGAAGAGGAAGGTGGACTGCACAATTATGTGCAAAGGTAGAAGTGGTCCATCAAAGAATCTGTTAATGTAGTCCACAACATGAAAAATTTTGAGAACCCCTAATCTAAAGCATATCTAGATAGTCTCCATATGGAGGAAGAACAGTAAGACCAAGAGATAATCTGGGAATGACTAAGAGCAGTACAAGGAAAAACAAAATATAGCTTACATGTTAATAACATTGAATTAATCTGTTGTCTACTATACTGCTACCGTAATGTGAGTGGACAACAGAAGCGTTATAAGGACTTGCTGAAGGACAACCTAAAAAAATGTAATATTGACATTGATACTTGGGAGACGCTTGCTTAGGATCGCTTAAAATGGAGTGAAGTCCTACGTGATGGTCCCCTGCATTTTGAACTTTCTCGCCAACAAGCTGAAGAGGACAAGAGGTGCAGGAGGAAGGAAAGACTGGTCTCCAGTCATGGTCAACAGCCTCATGCTGAGCCTGAAAACATCTGTCCTCATTGAAATAGAACACGTGGTTCAAGAACTGGTCTTATTAGCTACCGGAGGACCCATAACTCCCATGGAAGATGATCATACTCGGTAACAAGTGATCACCCACAATCATCATACCACTACAGCATTTGCCTCCCACCAAACATTAAATCTAAAATGAAAAATTCTTATATATGAACAAATTGCACTACAAACTATGTCAAAATGTGACCCTGGAAAGACCAAATGATATAACCTTCTTAGATTTCTCTACTCCAAAAATATACAAATTGGGCACAATTCAGGTGCCATCCTTTTACATGCACATATTCATCAATAAACACTAAATCCATCCAGTCCTTGAATCAAAAAAAAACACAACTCCACATTTACATCAATTTCACTAAGAATCTGGCCCCAGGTCTCTGGAGCCAGTCAGGAACAACAACAACAACATGAGTTCTGTCCTTACATTGCCATAGATTCTCACTATCACAGGTAACAAACAAAATACTTAGGAGAAGTTGTTTGCCAGCTTCTAGAACAACTTGCTTAGTTTAGTATTTCCTTAACGCAAAAGGTTGTTGCATTCTTCCATAATGTTTATACTCAAGTAGGTTCCTAAACAGGCTGTATTTCCCAAACTGACCTTTCGCTCAATCTGTACATTTACCTGTTTATTTGTACTGCAACTGAAAGACTAGACTTTCTGTACACTGAAATGGCAATTTTACTTCCTGATGTAGTCTAGTATATCTTGTGCCCACTTTCTTTTCCACACAGAACACTGTTATGATGGTGTCTAACACAACGCCAGGCCATCCTGACATTTCTTTAATGTAAGATGACACTGCGAACTTCCTACAATCCCAAGAAACAGAAATCTATCATAGATAAGTTTCCCAGGACTCAAGACTGATATCTGTCATTAGTCGGTCTTGGTGGGCTCTGCAGCAAAGTAGCTCCAATTCCTAAAATTTGGCTCCTGTCTACTCAGCATAGTAAAAACTAAGCTCTTGAATATTACTCTTACCAATGTATCCTAATGTCTTCCATCTTATGATCAACACACAGTGATCTCATAAACATTCTTGGCCAGGACAGTTATGCGAAGTACCATTATAATGGTTAAATAGGGTCTGACAGCAAATGTTACTTTTTTGGAGGGAAAAAACTATTATGTCTTGCACCTTTAAGGATCGCCTCAAGAGAAAATAGCTCTGTACTCCCAGGTTGTTGATGAACACAGCCTGTAAAACAAAAACATTTTTTATATCTGCTAAAAAACCATGATTCTTCAATACTGAAGTCATATGGATTATGGTTCCATTCACTAGGTCCATTGCTCTTAACTTTATAAAAATATCATCCAGGGGACGGGAGAGAACATGCCCCTTCTAAACCTAAGTAATTATACAATCACTGTTACCATCTTTGTGAATACCTTGGGTCTGAAAAAGTCCTGTACTGAAAATGTTGGTTCTGGTACATGAATCAAATATTTCTTACTCTAGGCCTGATTAGGATGCCAATGTAATGTGCCTGCTGTATCTGTTGACATCATATAATTTCCTTGATTTGCGGAATACTGGACCAATACAAAAAGTTTCCTAGGTTAGCCTTCATCTCTTCAGATTTCCTATATTGATTACTTATATTTTACCATTCTTATTGCACAAAATATACTGAGAACATCCAGCACAACTTCTCTTCTGATGGAGCTGTTTCTATTGCTAGTGTTCAGCAATAGAACACTATTTAGCTATTTAGTGTTCAGCCACAAAAAGCTAATTGCATGTCTGCTGCTTTGACAAACTGAATAAAATCAGAAATGTAGAAACCTTAATGTCAGTTGGATGTCCAGCTCTAAGGTACCGTCCTCCCTGATAAACTCCAACATCTTTCTGTCTGTGGTAATTTTTTAACATTTTACTAAAATGCTACATTTCCATTTAGGGACAAATGGCTTTCCAACTCATAATTTTGGTCTATGGCTAAAGGAGTTGGGTTGATGTATATCTGTCCATAATCTGTCCCCTTTTGGCCAAGATATATCAAGAGTCCTCCTTAAATGACTTTCTGGCATGGATAAAAGGAAAAGTGTGGTTTATCAAAACCTTTGGAATCCTTTTCTATGCTGCTTAACAGCAGGCAGTGGTTTTCATTCTCTGCTTAGGGATCCAAAGGCAGAGTTGAGTTAGGTATAAATAGCCAAGACCCCGTTCAGATCAAACAACTGGAGTTTCTGAATACAAGCAAAGACAGTATCTACACAAAAAGAAGGTATCACAAAGACAGTATCTACACAAAAAGAAGGTATCACTAGTGGTAAGAAGCATTATTTTGGAAACAGAATGCATACCAAGGAAATCAAAGCAGTCTCATATACATCAGAGATTTTATTTATAATGGGATGATTCAAACAGCAGATAAATTTGCTGAAGGAAAGTCTCACAGAAAGGAGCTCACTAAGACAAGTACCATCAGAAAAGAAAATGCAGGTTCAGTCCATGAATAGGAAGAGGGAATAAGAAAAGCATGTGTGGAGCCATTCAATTGTTACACACTCATTCAGCCATTCTCACCTGAGCAACAGCTAAACCAATCTTAAATAATGAGATGATGATCAGATTAAGAAGAAGCCAGGTACAAAGAGTAGCCTATCCAGCAAAGGAAAAACAATGAAAGGGAATCAACAGACAGCAAGAAGGTGGTAAGTGATCTTACCTAGGAATTCCATTGAAGAACATGGGACAGATAACTTGTGACCCATATAAAGTGATTGAGTAATATTCTGCCTCTCAAGTGACAGAGCATAATACAAAGGGCAAAAGTATTCCCAAGAAAACAGGCAAAATGTCCATGTATTGTAGTATACATGGCAACCGGCAGCATTTAGACACTATGATGCAGGAACCTTAGATTAAGTCAACCTTGCAAAATTCTACTCACTCATTTGCCCAAAATGATTAATTTAGATAAACATAACTGAAAAAAGTTGTGATAGAATCAAGGATGATTTCAGGGATTTGGGGGGAAAAAAAAATCAAAGGTGAGATTAATGTTGGTGATCTTCTCTGAGAGCCATCTAGTACCAAGTGCAACTGAAGAAGGAAGAAGACTGAGCGTGAAGATCAAGACAAACATACACTACAGATATAAAGAGGAGAGATTTGAATTTAAAAATCATTTGATTTTTCTTCTGTAATGAACTGACTATTCAGATTAGACAATCTCCACTTAACAAGAAGGAGTACTAACCTCCTGACTTCAAAAGCAGTAAAACTTGTTAGGCAGGCTTTAAATACAGTAGAGGGTAATGGAGGAAACTTTCATTTAACTCAAATTCTAGAATGTACTTTCAATTCAAAATATAAAGGAAAACAATAGATACACTTTGCAACAAAAGAGGAATATAAAATACTAAATTTACTTAAGTACCTGAGCTAGAAGGGCCAAATATATTACAAAAATATTTAAGAACACATGAGCATTTAATAGCAATGAAAATAAAGAATCAAGTCAGGGGAGGAACCACTCTGGATCTACTTCTTACCATGCAGAAGTAACTGACTAAGAATAAAAAACCTTGTTTCTGTTAAACATGATGAGGGTCTCTTATGTTTTCAGTAAATGATTCTCTACAGTTAAGAAGTACAAAAGGATGGTTTCTTAGCTAGGGACCATTAATTTGATCTCCATATTAATTTAAAACACAGCTACACAAGGGTATTCGACACTAGGAAATCAAATATTAGGGAATTAAGAAATCAAGTGATCATGGAGGCAAAGAGAAGAATTATGCAAATCCATAAGTGCGGAAGATGATATCATAGTTAACCCAAAACAAACTAAAATTCAATTAAAAAAGAAATATTCAAAGAACAACTAGTCAAAGAACCTGTACTGGAAATGAAGCAAGAATCAATATATAAAGTCAGTTAAGTTCCATTATGTGAGTCATTAAAATCTAGACAAAAACAAATAATCCTGCAAGGATCAGTGTAAATGTGCTAAATGATACAATGATTCTATGACAAAAACCTGATTAATAGCATTACTTTCATAAATTATACAGGACACAAGAATGTTAATCAGATTACACCACTAAAATCAGTGTTAGTTTGAGCAAAGGGTTATTTCCCACAGGGGAACTGACTTTATGATCTGGTAGTGTCCCTGTTTGTTCCCTCCCTCCCTGCCACACACAAACAAGTTTTAATATTGCAATTCTAGTATACCATTCTACTGGTACAAAGGGGCTTAAAAAAATTCAAAAACCAAAATCTTGAGTTCAAGGTAGCTTCCCAATTATGTGCAATAGTGGCTGTCCTTTTTACTAATTGTGTGACTTCACATGGTCAGTTTATTCAAGAGAAAAAAACATATTCTAACAGAAAAGAAATTTATTTATGTATTTATATATCTAAAAGAGGAGCTTAGCAAAAGCATTAAGAATAATATTTCAGATGCAAGACATTTTTCAAACTGCAGAAAAATAGAACAGTTCTGTGGCTGTCCCTCTTCCACTTATGTGAGACCATTCTTTTGCTTTCTTAGTGATTTTGCAACATATACTGGAGCAATGCCAGGTTTATTTCTTACAGTTGTTATTAAGTAAATGGCATTTTACACCTTTGTTACAGAAACTATTCATATAAAATATTGTTCTGTAAACTAATACATGAGTATTTTATTTTAAAAGGATTATTTTAATAATCACATAGCTAGAAGAACTACTTTATCTATATTAGCTTAATAAATAAACCACCTCAGCAGGAACACAATTATAACTGAAAATATTCATGCACATTTATGAGACTTTGTGTTTATAACTATTTCAGAAAACTCTCTCTCTGGCATTATTTAAAAGGAACAAACATTTTCAAACAGCACCCTAGTCAACGTCGTTACTGCTGTCTTTACTGCTTTCCCCATAAACTTACAGGAAATCATAAGGTAATCTTCACAGTTGCCCTTATCATCTTGGTGCTGCACAGGGATTCCATTGGCATCAATCACTGCTTCCGAGGCACAGTCTGCTACCAACACTTCTTCAGAAACTACATCTTCTCCCAGACTATCGGTGACAATTTCTGCTTCTACAACATTATCATGAACCACATGTTCCACGTGCCCAACTTCAGGTACATGCATTGATTCACTTGCCAGTACATGTTCTGGTATAGACAATGCTGCTGCTGTTATGTCAGAAGCTAAAACGTCATCTGGAACAGTGCAGTGTGCTAAAGAAACCTCATCAGCTACCTCTGTGCCCAGCACTTGTTCAGGAATAATGACAGTTTCAGACACATCTGCCTCTTCCATGATATCTGAGCATTGAACATCTTCAATAACAACATCCTCAATGACATCTTGGATGACTACAGAATCTGGATCATCAGGAACAAAGTTATGCACAGTTATGTCTGAGTCCACCACATCTGAAACAAATACTGTTTCTTGCACTTCCACAACAATCTGATCTCCATCCATATGTGCTGCATCAGATCCTGAAAAATATAATTAAACCAATGTTTAAAACATCCACAGTAATTCAAGGAACATAGCTGATATTTATCGGCTGTAAATTATTACAATTTGTCTTCAGATAATAAACAACGTATCTATCTACCACAAGCATTCTGGTATCTTTGACCATATCTATTATATACTAGTTGAAAAAGCACTAGAAAACTGTTACTTTCGTATTAGCCACTGACATTTCTTTGACAAATTAACATAGACCAGTTTTCTAGCATTCAACTAAAAGAGACCATACATTTTTTTATGGATAAGGTCAGCCATTTTTGAGCCTCTGCCATAACCCCCAAACATTTCTCCTTTCAGAGTATCCTATAGCCAGTACATTTTAGTTACATTGTTCTGAACTAAAAATAAAATCACAAGTGCAGCATTCAGTCAAAAAATAATAATAAAACAGCACAGTTCGATTCACTAACGACAACTGCCTGGTTATAATCTCTCTTATGTTTAACATGAAGGGCCTTATATGCTTTATCTCCTGTCCAACCTGTTGGGTCAAAAAACGCATTTGGCTCATGTGGCTGCAGTTCAAGTCCATCTTCATCCATGGTCTTTAATTCTCATCAGTCACAGTGCCTGAGAAAAATAAAGAAGAGAAAGGTTACTTGCCCAGTAACTATAGTTGTCCAAGAGTTCCCTATGCATATCTCACACTCTTATTCAAGAAATGAAATCCTAGCCCCTTTGAGGTCAAAGGCAAAATGCCCCTCAACTTCACTGTGGCCAAGATTTCACTCAAGATGCCTGTACAGTTCCTACAATCTCTGGAAAGCTGTACCCTTTGGGACTCTCAAAAGCATCTCATGTGATTGAACATTCAGGGCTTGAACAAAGGGTAGATGACCCCTAAACACCTCAGTTCATTTTTCCTGAACCTCATTATTTCAAGGAGGTATAGAAAACTCTGAGGAAGATGGGCAGAGAAAGTGAATACATACAGACATTCCCCAAAGAGAGAAATCTCTGCACATTTCCACTCATGACAGACTGGTAAACAGTACAACCCAGATGGATGATGGGCTGAGGAATTCTCAAATTAATAATGATTACAAAATTACTCAAGGTGAGTAAAGGTATATGTCTAATAGAATCAGAAATGGACACTGCTCTGGGGTCACTTATGTTCACAGCCTTTGACAGCCAGAAAGGAACTAAGGTAGCTAGGGCTTGCATCTCATATTGCCCTCAGGGTACCAAATGGCATTGCCACAAGGTTCCAGACCCCCCCACATCACAGGCACGTCAAATCTCATGAATGAGATTATGCAGAGGCTCCCCGGAGAAGCATCGTCCATTTGCTTTTAGACTGAAAATACCATCTGGTCTCAAACATGATCAAATTTTAAAATCTATCAACTCTCTATAGTTTGGTACAATGTCAAAACTTATTTGATGAATAGTAACTCATTAGATCTTAAATCACTCTACCTCCCAAAAAATCTAAATACTAGGGGTTAAGAAATTCTCATTACAATTTACCACTCTAACTTTAACTCTGCCCCCTGGCATATATGCATTAGAATTAGGGTTGAGCAAACCAGTCTGGACTAGTCCCTTGAACTTAATCCAAACTACGGGGATTTGATGTGTAAGACTAGGAAGAGGCCACAAAATCTCCTTGAAAATTTCTTCCAATAAGAATTATGCCAATAGGTGCAAGGCACGTGGTTTTCCTCCCTCCAAACACTTTTGCCAATAATGGGCAGTAACCCCTCACTATCACCATAGTTCCTTATTACAATGCATGAGCCCAATATAAAGAGTTAAGATTTTTATGGAAACCTTAACTGAAAACTTCAACAATTTGTTTTCATTCTCCATCTTTCCTTTATATTAATTAAGTTTCTGCATGGGGGAGTTTCTTTATTTGACAAATAAACAAACAAACAAGCATTTCCAAACACATACACCCAGCCAGAAGCAAATATATTCCAACCTCATCCTTGCACAACCTAATCCTCTGCTACTCCCAGCTAACAAATCCTCCTGTTGAGAAAAATAATGTAAACAAGTTGGGGGGGAAGAGGGAATGTAACCAGAAATTGAACTATGAGAACAGCAGCTGCAGTCCAGTGTAAAAATTATACTTTTCTTCATGGACTCCTTTGTTACCTGGAGAAGTCCAGCTGAACAACCCTAGATTCTGAAAAAAGATCTGCACTGACAAACTGTGGAGGACTCTAGTCCAAGGCTCCCCGATCTTGAAAAGAAATCTGCACTGACAGATCGTTATGGAGTTCTGTTGAGATCAATCAGGCCATTTTGAATGTTAAGATATTATGTCAATGGCATTCTGCACTGATGTAAGGGTCTGCCCAAGCAGATCCCTCCACAGATCTAGGACCCCAAATACTCATTAGAAAGAAACGTTTTTAGCTTTGGATCTGGGAAAGATCACAGATTTGTCGACTTTTGTTATCGTGGAAAAGCAAGAACTCTAGCACCTCAGGTATTCTAAGACAATCATTTATTCAAGTATTAATCACCAGTCCCAAATCTGTTCAGCTTTAGTAATTAAACAAGTTCAGGTCTATTAAGTCTATTAAGAATTTCTTTCCTATAATGGTATGTTTTCCTGTGGTGCCTTCTTATGGTTGCTCCTTTTCCTTCTCTCTTTCTCCACCCATTCACATCTCTCAATCTTTCCCTACATTATGTTCTTCGCTGTCTTACCTACATTTTCGCACACTACACTCCCAGTCATTTATTTCTCTTTTCTAACTTACGCTCTCTCATATATCCCTCTATGCATCCCCCTCATTCATGCACACACCAGGACTTATAAATGTATCAGATACCTAGTAGCAAGAACTAAACCTGCTAGCCAAAAACTGACAAAAAAAAATGGAGTGACCTGCTCTGTCCCCAAGCAATGCCAAGTAGAAGTATATTTCTGGATCCTACTTAATGGCTCCATCTTATCATACATATTAACCTTTGATAAGTTTGAGTCTGACGACTTTGAAGCCCTAATTCCCACTGCCTGCTGAAAGGAGCATTCACACATTCTATTCCGCACTCCCACACCCTGGTCTCCTTGCTCCTGTGATGGATGTTATCCATCTGTTATCCTATCCTTCCGTCAAATTTCTGGCTACTGTACAGGGAGATCTCCATTACTCAGCTTCTCCTTTTGGGTCCTTCTCCCCTAGGAATAATTCTACTGCTTTCCTCTACTGATGTTCTAAGTTCCAGAAGTGTGAAATTGACCTGATTCTCATCATTACCAAAGCTGCCCAAAGATTCTGAGTAGTAGCAGTAAAAACTGACAAGTCTCAAGGTCAGTTCTCACCCTGATGCAACTTAGTAAAGATACCAACAACAGTAGAGGTGCTAGAGCTGTCCATCTGCAAAATTCAGGAAGACAGTACTATATTTGTTTGACTCTGTTCATGCTCAACCATTGAGATCAGAAATTCTGCAAAGGAAAGGCTTACGTTCTGCAAATGTTGATTTCAGTTATCTGAGAAAGCTTTCCAAGCAAGCGGATTTTTAAGATTTAGTGTGGTGAACCAAGACAGACTCTCTACCACTTGTAGCTTGTACAACATAGAACTTTTATAATTTTTTTTTAAAACTAGCCTCTACTGGAATAAATAAGATTGGCCTTAATACACTTTAAGACCCCAGTCCTATAACTAGATCATGCAGAGACCTCTGCACCCATGTGGAACCCCAATGGCTTCAAAGAGCCTCTTTGCAGGTATACAAATCCATCTACACAGTCAGATCCAACTGAAAGATCAGGAACTAAGTCAGTTTCATGTGCCTCTAGAATAAGTATGTCCTTAAATATTCCGTAGTTTAGTCTGCAAAGCTAAACTATAAAGACAGCTCTAACAGGATGCTTATAATATCTGCTTATATAAGCAATATAACTTTATTTGGGCAAATGAAAATCAAGGCAAATTTCTGATATGAGGACAAGTAAGAAAAATATATATTTGGAATACAAATGATATTAAAATGCTAGCAATTCAATAAAAATACCCTACATAAGAAAATGCTTCATTTCCCAAGATGTTATTTACATCTTTCCCCATAACTCTGACCTTAAATATAATCATTCAAGAAAGCAATGAACGGAGAAAGAACATGTGCAGGAGAAAGTGAGATTGTAATATGCCACTGAAAAAGATGGTTACTCACCTTTGTAACTGTTGTTCTTCAAGATGTATTGCTCATATCCATTCCAATTAGGTGCGTGCACACCGCATGCACGTTCATCGGAAGATTTTTACCCTAGCAACACTCGGTGGGTTGGCTGGGTCGCCCCCTGAAGTGGCGCTGTTATGGCGCCGGATATATACCCCCGACGACCCAACAGCCCTCCCGTTCCTTCCTGCTGGTTACTCCAACAGAGGGGAAGGAGGGCAGGTTTGGAATGGATATGAGCAACACATCTCGAAGAACAACAGTCACAAAGGTGAGTAACTGTCTTTTCTTCTTCGAGTGCTTGCTCATATCGATTCCAATTAGGCAATTCCCAAGCCCTACCTAGGCGGTGGGGTCGGAGTGAGATGTTGCAGAATGCAAAACTGCTGAGCCAAATGCTGCATCATCTCTGGACTGTTGAACCAATGCGTAATGTGAGGCAAAGGTGTGAATCGATGACCAGGTAGCTGCCTGACATATTTTCTGGATGGGAACATGGGCCAGGAAGGCGGCAGATGAAGCTTGAGCCCGAATAGAATGGCCGGTGAGGTGAATAGCCGGAACGTGAGCCAAATCATAGCATGTACGGGATGCAGGATGTTACCCAAGATGAAATTCATTGGGATGAGACTGGTAGGCCTTTCATCCGGTCTGCCACAGCTACAAAGAGCTGAGGTGACCTTCAGAAGGGTTTTGTTCTCTCGATACAAAAGGCGAGAGCCCTGCGAACGTCTAGGGTGTGCAGCTGTTGTTCCCGACGCAACGGGTGCGGCTTCGGGAAAAAGACTGGGAGGAAGATGTCCTGATTGACATGAAAGGCGGACACCACTTTAGGGAGGAAGGAGGAGTGTGGTTGCAGCTGTACCTTGTCCTTATGCAATACCGTATACCGGGGGTCCGCTGTCAAGACCAAAGCTCAGATACTCATCTTGCCGAAGTAACAGCGACAAGGAAGGCTGTCTTCCAGGAAAGGTACGGCAGCAAGCAGGTGGCCAGTGGTTCGAAAAGAGCACCCATAAGCTTGGCTAGCACGAGGTTGAGATCCCAGATAGGGGTTGGGCATCTGACTTGAGGATGCCAATCCCTTGAGGAACCTTGAAACTATGGGGTGAAAGAAGATTGATCAGCCATCTTCCCCTGGGTAGAAGGCGGAGATGGCTGCCAGATGCACCTTTATGGAAGAGACCGCTAGGCCCAGTTCTTTCAGGGACCAGAAGTAGTCCAGGACAGTAGGAACAGTCACCTGCCTGGGGACAGAGTTATGCTGAGCGCACCAGCAGGAGAAACGCTTCCACTTGGCCAAATATGTCATCCTAGTGGAAGGCTTCCAACTGCCCAAGAGCACCTGCTGGATCGAGGCAGAGCAACACAACTCAGACTGGCTCAACCACGCAGCAACCATGCTGTGAGGTGAAGAGACTGCAGGTCCGGATGGTGAAGCCTGCCGAAGTCCTGTGTTATGAGATCCGGCCAAAGTGGCAGAGGAATCAGGTCTGCCACTGAGAGGTCGAATAACATAGTGTACCAGTGCTGCCTCGGCCACGCTGGAGCAATTAGGATCAGGTGGGTGCTGTCCCTGCGGAGTAAGACTCCGTGGATAAGTGGAAATGGTGGGAAGGCATAGAGTAGGTGCCTCTTCCACAGGATCAGGAACGCGTCTGAGAGGGAGCCCGGGGAGTGTCCCTGGAAGGAGCAGAACACTTGGCATTTCCTGTTCTCTCAGGAGGCAAAAAGGTCTATGTGGAGAAACCCCCACTTCCACAAAACAGAACCAATGACGCCCGGACGAATCGACCACTTGTGAGACAGGAAAGATCTGCTGAGGTGATCCGCCAGAGTGTTCTGGACTCCTAGGAGAAAAGACGCTACCAAATCGATCGAGCGGGCTATGTAAAAGTCCCAGAGGTGGACGGCTTCTTGACAAAGGAGGGATGAGCGTGCTCCGCCCTGCTTGTTTATATAAAATATGTCCCGTTGTGTTGTCCGTGAACACTGATACACAACGGCCTTGGAGATGGTCTCGAAACAACTCGCATTCTAGACGGACCGCTCTCAGCTCCCGCACATTGATGTGCAAGGCCAGTTCTTGAGGAGACCAGAGGCCTTGAGTGCAAAAGCCCTCAAGGTGGGCACCCCAACCCAGAGAAGACACGTCCGTGGTTAGGGGCATCGAGGGTTGCGGAGGGTGGAATGGCATCCTTGCACAGACTAGAGTGGGGTTTAGCCACCAGGTTAGGGAGCCCAGAATCTTCTGGGGAATAGTGAGCACCGAGTCCAGGCTGTCTCTGCGTGGTTGGTATATTGAAGCAAGCCAGGTTTGAAAGGAATGGAAGCATAGCCTCGCGTGCTTGGTCACAAAGGTGCAGGAGGCCATGTGACCTACTAGGCTGAGGCAGGTGCACACCGACGCTGTCAGGAAGCTTTGAAGACCTCGAATAATTGAAGCCATTGCTTGAAAACGCGACGGCAGGAGGCAGGCTCTGGCCAGACTGGAGTCCAGAATCGCTCCTATGAAGTCTATTCTCTGCGTGGGTGTCAGAGTAGACTTCTCGATGTTGATCATCAGGCCTAGGCTCCCAAAGGGGTCTTTGATGATGCGCAGGTGCTGGCGACACTTGTAACTGCGAAGTCCCTCGAATGAGCCAATCGTCAAGATACGGGTAGACGTGTACCCGACGACACCGGAGGGAGGCGGCGACTACAGCCATGCATTTTGTGAACACACGCAGAGCTATAGAAAGGCCAAACGGAAATACAATGAACTGAATGTGTTGGTGGTTGACCACAAAACGGAGGTACCGTCTGTATGGTGGGTAAATTGCGATGAGGAAATATACATCCTTCATATCGAAGGCGGCATACCAGTCTCCCGGATCCAGGGATGGGATAATGGTCCCCAGGGTTACCATGCAGAACTTCAGCTTTATCATGAATTTGTTGAGTTCTCGCAGGTCTAGGATCGGTCATAGACCTCCCTTTGCCTTGGGGATTAGGAAGTAGCAGGAATAAAACCCCTTGCCCCTCATGTCTTTTGGCACCTCCTCTATGGTTCCCATGGCTAGGAGCGACTGGACCTATTTTAAGAGGAATTGCTTGTGAGAGGGGTCCCTGAAGAGAGATGAGGAGGAAGGGTGGAAAGGTGGGGTTGAAAAGAACTGGAGGTAGTATCCCGCTTTCACCGTGCGCAGGACCCAACGATCTGAAGTTAGCTGGGACCAGGCAGGGAGGAATTGTGAGAGGCGGCTGAAAAAGGGAGGAGAAGGATCCGGTAGAGCAACTGGTGGGCCGCCCTCGGGCGTCCCATCAAAAGTTCTGCTTGGGCCCCGCTGGTGGTTTAGGGGGCGCCTGATTTTGACCTCCTTGAAGGCCAGACTGTCTCCAATGATTCCCTCTACCATGCCTTCTGCTAAAGTCCTGATGCGGCCTAGGCGGGGCGTTAGGGCAGTGTGGCTGGGGTCGGAAGATCCTGCGTTGGGTCACTGGCATGTGCATACCCAGTGAGCGCATTATAACGCGATTGTCCTTCAGACTTTGCAATCTGGGGTCAGTTTTATCTGAGAACAGGCCCTGGCCTTCGAAGGGCAAATCCTGAATAGTTTGTTGTAATTCGGGGGAAGGCCTGATACCTGGAGCCACTGGACGCCAGAGTTCTGGCTGCAGAGTCCGCTGCATCCAGAGAGGCTTGAGGGAGGTTCTTGCTACCTTTTTACCCTCCTCAAGTACGGCCGTAAATTCTTGAAGGGATTCCTGGGGAAAAAGCTCCGTAAACTTCCTCAAGGACACCCATGTGTTAAAGTTATATCTACTTAAGAGGGCTTGTTGGTTTGCCACCCTAAGTTGGAGGTCCCCGGACGAGTATATTTTGCGGCCTAGGAGGTCCATGCGTCTAGCCTTCTTTGACTTAGGAGCCAGGGTTTGCTGGCCATGACGCTCCCTCTCGTTCACCGATTGCACCACTAAAGAGCAAGGAGGTGGGTGAACGTAGAGATATTCATACCCCTTTGAGGGGACCATATATTTTCTCTCTACTCCCCTTGCTGCAGGTGGAATTGAGGCTGGGGATTGCCAAATGGTATCCGCATTAGTCTGTATGGTGCGGATAAATGGAAGAGCCACTCTAGTAGGTGCATCAGCCGACAGAAAGTCCACAACAGGGTCCTCTATTTCAGGGACCTCCTCCACTTGTAAGTTCATATTCTGAGCCACTTGTCTCAAAAGGTCTTGATGGGCCCTGAGATCAATTGGTGGAGGGCCTGAGGAGGATGTTCCCACCACCACCACGTCAGGAGAGGAGGAGGAGGAGAGGCCCGGGACCAGGGGGTCCTGTTGGGACTCTTGCACTTGAGGAGCATCATCTGTGTCAGGTGGAACCTGGGTGTCTGCAGATAGTATCGGAGCCTCATCCATGCCCCGGGGGGGGGGGGGGGTGGCCTCTGGTACCTGGCCTTCTGATGGGGCCGACCATGGAGCCACTGATGGAGCACCTTGGGCCTGGTGGTATGCCCATGGTGTCCAGAAGGACCAGTGATGAGGCCCTAGCTCTTGGCTCTGGTTCTCTGGGAATATACGGCTGGGGATGTCAGAGTAATGCTCCTGAGGATAGGATGCGCTACCAGCCTGCAAAGACACCGATGTGTGTCTCGATGGCCACAGCAGTGCCGATAGACCCTGGGAGGGCGCCACTGTTCTGGATGCTCGATCTCGGGGCGGTACCGGGAGCTATAACAGTACCGCAAGCGAGACCGGGACCTTCTACCTTAGCGGTGCTGGGAGGTTGACCGGGATCTCAAGTCCCTTCATCTGGAACGACTGCGAGATACACAGTGCTGAGGGTGGTGCCGTGAATCGGATCGTACCGGGAATATCCGGCCAACAAACAAGATGTCGAATGGTGGCACGAGTGTGACCGGTACCGCGATGGAGAGTGGTGCTGGGACTGCGAGCAGGAACAGCGTGATCGAGAGCGTCTGTGAGACTGTGATCTTGAATGACATCTCTCTGTTGAACCAACGGAAGGCAGCCTTACCAGGGCCGGTTTTCTGATGGACTGTATGACCTGCACCGGCGGTTGAGGCCATGTCGACTCCGTAATGGCAATGAGCTCCCTTGCCGTGCAGAAGGTCTACGGTGTAGAAGGGAGGGCAAGCTCAGCCACAGCATGAGCCGGGGAGCTGTCAGGCATTGGACTCAATGATCCTTGTGGGACCGGAATCGACGGTGCCACGCTCAGTGGAGCCGCAATCGGCGGTACCACAGTCGATGGTGCCGCGGCAGAGGACGGTGCCGAATGAACGGCCTTCGAAGAGCGCTCCTTCTGTGGAGCTGAAGCAGCTGGAGCGCTATGTTGCTTCCTGGGTCTCAGGGACAGGGAGCGGTGCCGAGGAGATGTCGGTGCCAGGGCTCCTTGTCAGTACCAGAGCAGTTCGGGGCCGAAGGGGCGCGCCTTACAGAAGCAGTCTGTTGGGCGCTCGGTACCGACGCTGCAGGACTAAGTGCCGACTCCATGAGGAGCTGTTTCAATCGAAAGTCCCGCTTCTTCTTCGTCCTTGGTTTAAACAATTTGCAGATGCAGCACTTATCGGTAAGGTGGGATTCCCCTAGGCACTTGAGGCAGGAGTCATGGGGATCCCCTATTGGCATCGGCTTTTGGCACGCCAAGCACAGTTTGAATCCCAGTGTCTTGGGCATGGGCCCGTACCAGGGTGGAGGAAAGGGGGCTAATCCCCGATCCCCCCTTAAACTATATACACTAACTATAAATACAAACAACTAATACTAACTATAACTACAAGAACTCGAACTATACACACAATAAACAGCAAAGAACTACGAGTAGCTAGGGATGTGGAGATCAGCAAAGCCGCGCTCCACAGTTCCAAAGATCGTCACAGGCAATAAGAAGGAACTGAAGGGCCGTTGGGTTGGTAAGGGTATATATCCAGCACCATAACGACACCACTCCAGGGGGGCGACCCAGCCGACCCACCGAGTGTTGCTAGGGTAAAAATCTTCCGACGAACATGCACGTGGAATCGATATGAGCAAGCACTCGAAGAACATGCAAATTCCATTACCCAACCCCCTTCCACAGGAAGCAAAAGGAGGAAGACTAAGGGCTGGTGTACACTACAAAATTAGGTCAGCATAACTGCATTGTTCAGGGCTGTGAAAATCCACATGCCTGAGCAGCATAGTTAAGCTGACCTTAAGTTCACATGTAAAATTCTTCTGTCAGCCTAGCTACTGCCTCTCTGGTGGATTATCTACATGGATGGGAGACTATGTCCTGTCAGCACAGGTAGTATTTACACTGAATCACTACAGCAGTGCAGCTGCAGGGGTGCCACTAGTGGTTTAAGTGTAGACAAACCCTAAGCTACAGCAAAATCATTTCTCCATCCTTACGGATGAGAATAATATACAAAAATCATTCACCCACCTCCATTCCCATAAAGATACCAATATACAGAGTAAAATCTCCTTCACTCCTGTACCAAATCTTTAAAAAGCACAACAAAATCCTGACCCCACTTCTACTGGTGAAGAGCAATCAGCAAAATTCCCTACCTTCCATCCCCAGTGGAAGACCTCCATCTACATCAGAAGTATAACTGAGTCAGGAAAACCAATTACAAGATTTTTCCCTGATCTGGTCACATCACAGTTTTAAAAGTAGTGTAGTAAATGTAGTATAGACAGGATCTAACTGTGTCCCCATAATTGGGTTAAAGCCCTGAGCAGTTCAATGCCTTAGCAACTTATTACTGTGTTGAAACCAGGTTCCCCTGCCTGACCTGATTATTGAGAATGTAACACACACACAAAGGAAAAATTATGTTCAAAATTACACCTTTACAAAGCCAGGGCTCAACTTCACAAATAATTCCGAAAACCATGAAAAATGTTCCAAATACGATTAGCTGCTTGTTTCTTTTTCTGCATCTCCCTCAGTTTGGACAGTAAAACCAGCATAGTTTCCCTGTGGCCTACAGCCAGGCTCCAAACTCATTTTCACTCTCATGCACCAACTCAGTGCTGGATGTTGGAATTGCAGACACGGGACAAAAGGATGTTTCCTCTGGATTAAGAAAAGAGGGTGACCGGGATGTTTTGGGTCAGACTGTGTCTGTGCTGATTTTAATAAAGCCTAAATCGGGGAAATATTTATCCCCGAGTATCTCTTTGAAACTCTTCAGTGAAGGGGGCTCTACAAGGGGCTGGGAGAGAACTCACTGCCCCACACAGGCAGGGAGCCAGACTCCCCTTCGCCCGCTGAGGCCCTGGCTGGGCAGGGAGCGGTGTGGAGGGGACCCCGCTCGGGGCTTACAACAACGCAGCGTTGCCGCGCTCCAGGCACCGCCAGGGGGGAGGGGTGTGTGTCAGGCTGCAGCGCGGCGCGCCCTGCCCTGCCCCCTCCCGAGGCTGGTGGCGATAGGGCTGGCGGGCGCCCTCCTCTCTCCGCAGTGCGGGGCGCATTGCTGGCGGCCCTGGCGCTGCAGGGGCCCGGGAAGCCGCCGGGGGCGGACAGCGCCAGCCCCTGTCACGCAACCCCGCCGGAGGAGAGGCCGCGGAGCGGAGCTGCGGCCGCCCTCGGTGGCCTGGCCCGCACGAGGGGAGCCCAGCTGCTGGGACGAGCGATTAATTCAAGATGGCGGCCGGTGCCCTGCCCCCGCCTCTCGCACCCTCTGTGCCTCGCCGCCATCTTGTCTCCTCCTCCACAGGCTCCGCGAGTCCCTCTCGGCCGAGCTCGGGGCCTGGCCTCGCCACCCCCCGGCCCGGCCCGGCCCAGACCCCGCTCCCCACACGGCCCGACTCCAGCTGCGCCGCACCCATCCGCGCTGCGAGGCCCAGCTCGCGCCTGCGGGCCCCGCCTGCCGGCCGAGCCCCGGCGGCGACCTAGCTGCGGCCCTTCCTCTGGCCTGCAACTGCGCCCGCGGCCAGCGGGTCCTGCTACGGGCACGGGGAGGAGAAGGCCAGGCCCTGCGGCTGCTTACCGTGGTCCGGGTGCGGCGGCGAGCGCTCGGCCGGGCGGGCCTATTCGCAGCCGCGACTGGGCCCGAGCTCGGGCGGCGGTGGCTGCGGCGGGGCGGGCGGGGGGGGAGGGAGGGGCCGAGCTCGGAGCTGAGTGGAAGCGGCCAAGCTCCCCGGGCCGGGCCCGCCGTCAGCACGTCACGTCACTGCCCGAGAGAGACCCAGGAAAATGCGGAAGGGAGACGCCGCCGCCGCTGCCTGCGCCGCTTCTCAGGCCAAGCGCCCGGGGCCGCGGGTAGCGGAGCGGGCCCGGGACCCGGCGGCGCCGTTGCCGGGGTCGGACGAACAGGAGGGCGGCGGCGGCGGCTCCTCCTCCGCTCCAGCTCGGCCGTAAAATTCCGCTCGGGGCTCAGAGCCGCTCAGCGCGGTCCGGGGAGAGGGGAGCTGGGGCTCAGGCCCCCTGCCTGGCGGGGCCTGGCACCCGCGTTCCAGTCGGTGGCACTGACCCATCGGGTGGCCTGGCTCCCCCGTCCCCCAAAATATATTTTCAGCCCATCCTGGAAACTTTGCAGGCCCCACCCCCGCGCGCTTTTTGGGGCGGGGGGGATTAAAGCGTTTTTGCTTTTTTTATTATTTTTGGGGGGTTCTGTATTTTTTTGCATGTGGAAATAAAATCGGATTGAGTAGCGGAGCTCGGGAGGAGGGGGGTGGCCCAGGATAATTCCAGGCGAGCCCTAGCGGAAAACAAATCGATCAGTATAATAGGATTGGTGCGAACTGGTGTCTTGTAAATAGGACTGAAAACGAACCCCGACCTTTATATATTGAAAGTGGCTTCTTGCACACGTAATAGTAGTTACTTTCCTTGAGGATTTTTAATACACATGGTATGTGTTCTGTATCCTCCTGTAAAGAACTGGCATAGCTTTAGGTGGTGGTGTCCCATATAAGAACAGAAAGGGCAAAAAATCTAAAAACACTATTACTGTTCATTTTTATAAACTTGTATGGGGAAAAAAAGGTTAAAGAACACTGTCAAAGCAAAAAGGAGTTAAATGGAATTTTGAGTACTGCCAATTTTAAAGTTTTACAATTACATTTATTAAAATGCTGTTCTGTTTAAAAGAATGCAGTGTTGCTGTGTCAAAGATGAGTAAGCAAAGACCCCAACCCTGTAAATATTTACCCATATGAATAACTTTGGGTGCCTCTACATTGCAAAAAAGACCTGGGATAGCAAGTCTCAAAGGCTAAAAATAGCAATGTAGACATTCAGGACAGTCCAGGTTCTGAGATCCACTGCTCTGGCTTTTCAGAGATTCAGGCTCCCACCTAAACCCCAATGTCTACACTGCTATTTTTGTCTTACAGTGCTAGCCCTGCAAGCCCAGATCAGTTAACCCAGGCTCTGAAATTCACTGTCACGAGTCTTTTGTTTGTAGTGTAGACATATTCTATGTCCATGAGTAGGCCCTCTGAACTCAGTGGAAGTATTCATGTATATAACAGGCTTGACTGACTGAAATGGACCATGCACAAAGTAAAGAAACTGGTAGGACAATCACACAAATACATTTGTCCCTTATAGTAATCAAGTACTACATATGCTACTTTTAACAGTAGTTTAAAAAATTCAAACAAGTGAAATTTTTATGTTGGTGGTGCTGCAAGTGATTCAAACCAGTAAATACCAGAGACACTATTAGGCAATATGCTTGCCAGAATAGGGTCAGAGTTGATGCTGCCCTTAACTTTGATATTTTTGGCGTTTTCCACTTTGTTGCAAATTAATTTTGTGCATTAGTCTTTCACATATCAAGATGCAAGCTTCAAAAACAGTTTAAATAACACTTGCAAATTAATGTCTCAGTTTAGTATACAATGGATATGTACTTTGAACTCTATAAGCTCCAAATGTGTGGAAGTTGCATGGAAAAAAAATGGAGTCGAAAGCACAATGCTTCATAGAAATAGTTCCTTTAAATTGCATTAATGTATCGATTCTACTTGTTGCATGTAGCTGGACTGCTGCATCTGCTCACAATAAATTGTAGTACTGAGGCCTAAGCTAATATTTTTTTAAGCCTATTTTGGCAATAGGTGCTGAAGGATACTGTGTACATGTAAACTAACCTTGCTTTCCGCACAGGTAAAAATATTGTTGGGCTGGGAGACGTCAGAATACCAGGACAATTTTTGAAAGAGATGATCTTAGATTTACTGATCTGTCACTCAGAGGGTTTGGTATTGCTCTACCTTAAATCAGTAACCAATAGTTAACTGGACAGTCCACCAAAGGAAACCCCCCATAAAATGAACCACGAGCAATAAAGCTGGTCAGAAAATGCCTACTGAAACAAAATGACAAAGGGGAAAATTTGCAAACGTTTAAAAAAAAATATTTTCCATTTTCGTACAGACTCTAATATATGTGGCTCTGGCATCAAAAGTTTTACAACAATGAACAGCAATATAAACCCACCCCCGCCCTTGCCCTTTAGGTCATAAAGTCTGCAGTCTAATGAGAATGTTTAAGTTGCCCTACCATTTCCACTTGTGTCCATATAGCGTGATGGTCACCCTGCTCCTGCCCTGAACGGCTTAAAACAGCCCTGGAAAAGGGCTGTGGCAGGGGAGAAGCTAGGCTGATGGGGGAAGCAACCACAGGTGGCCCTATAAGAGGGCTGAGAGACAGAGATGCTGTCTCTGGCTCTTGAGAGAGAAGGACCAGGCTGCCTGGGAAGCTGAAGAGGGTACCCAGGGTGGAGCAGTGTTGGGGAAGAGCAGAGGGAGCTGGGGCACTCCAGCCTAGCAAAGCCCCAGGCTGCAGGCTGAGTTAAGGGCCCACGAAAGAGTACTAAGGCAGCAGAAAGGCAGCTCAGGACTAGGCAGAGGCAGCTGGTCCAACCCCGCTTGCTGATGATAAGTGGTTTACAGACTGCTGTCTGCCCCAGTGATGGGAGGCTAAATGGAGACTGGCAGTAGCCACTGAGGGAAGGTGGGGATAGACAGTTGGGGGTTCCCGTGGGAGGGGAGACACAGAGTGAGGGGATACTGTACTGGGCAGAACCCCTGGGCAGAGGGTACTAGGCTCTGGGAAGGACATGGGCCAGCAGCAGGTGAGACATCAGCTGGCAGAGGGTGCTCTGGAGCAGGAAAAGAGCTGATTCCCTGGACAACCAGCAGGAGGTGAGTGTTGCCCTGCCACAGCCCGAGATACAGATCAGGGTTATATCCTCATAGAGACAGAAGGCACAAATGATTGGGCCATGGTAGAGATGGACACCTAGTGAGCAACCTACCCTTATGCTGGATACATGGGTGCTGTGCAGAACCCTGAATGCTAGAAGTGTGGTTGGAATCTGAATCTAGGTCACTGTTCACCTGTGGGTATTTTCCTGTAACCCTTTTGCTGCATTTATTCTGCATGCCATGGAGAGATTGGCTGTTCTGAAATAAGCCCTTTTCCCCTCCCTGAACTTTCTCACAGTAATGGAAAGAAACAAAGTGAAACCCTGAGCCCCGATTACAGAGCACTGGCACTAGCTGCTACCCAGCAATCCACAAGCAGTAGGAGCTTGTTTCCCGCAGAGGAACCTGCCCCCTTCTTCCCCCTGGAGCTCTTCTGGTGGGGTTGAGGTACCCGCTAACTGTCATCACCAACTACTATGGAACCTTCTGATTCAGAATTCCATCCCCTCTTCTTTTGGCATCACCCAGAACATGTCTTCATGTTCCCCTAAGTGATGTAAGGGTTAATGTACTGGCCTATGGTAGCTATCTTTGCTGAACTGCCTGTGGCAAGCTATGGTTACAACAGAGGGTGGAGAGTTTACTGTATAAACAGATTCCTTCCCAGAGTAGATTTCACAGAGTTTAAGGCTAGAAGGGACCAATATATGACCTAGTCTGATCTATATATCATAGGCCATTAAATTTCACACACATACCGCTGTACAGAACCCAATAACTTGTGTCTGACTAAACCAAAGCTTGTATTTTTTTTAGTATATCTTTGAAAAAGGTGTCCACACTTGGTAGAAAACCTCAAGAGATGGAGCATCCATGCCTTCCCTTGGTAGTTGGTTCCAGTGATTACACTGGTGGTGTAGTGACGGTCACTGTTGTAATTTGAGACTTTCAAGAGGTTTCAGACACAATTCAACCTGCAAAGACTAATGGGGCTACAGCTTCTAGCCACTGATTCTTGTTATGCCATTCTCCACTAGATTAAAAAGTCCTCTAGTACTCACTATTTTCTCCCCATTAAGGTACTTATACACTATAATCAAGTCACTTCTCAATATTCTTTTTGATAAACAGATTGAGTTCTTTCAGTCTTTAACTGTAAGGCATTTTCTCCAGCCCTCAAATCATTTTTGTTGCTATTTTCTGCACCCTCCCAAATTTTTAATGTTCTGAAAAAAAAAGGACATCAAAATTCTCTGGTCTTACCAATGCCATATACAGAGGTAAAATCATCTCCCTACTCATACTCACTACTTGCCTGTTTATGCATCCAAGGATCATATTAGTCTTTTTTGCCACGTCACACAGGGAGCTCATGTTGGGTTGTTTGTCCACCATGACCTCTGAATCCTTTATAGAGTCACGGCTTTCCAGGATACAGTTCTCAATTCTGTAGCTGTGGCCTGCATTCCTTGTTCCTAGATATATAACTTTGTATTTGGTTGCATGGGCTGGAGCACCCACATAAAAAAATTAGCAGATGCTTAGCACCCACCGGCAGCCAGCTCCTCCCCTCCCTCCCAGCTGTTCCATGGCGGGCAGGAGACACTGAGAGGGTGGGGGAGAAGTGGGGATGGGATGCGCTTGGGGGAGGGGTTGGGAAGAGCTGGAGCAAGGGTGAGAAGAGGTGGGGTGGGGCCTTGGGAGAAGAGGTGGAATGGGGGCAGAGCAGCGGTGGGGGCTTGGAGGAAGGGGTGGAGTTGGGGGCGGGCCTGGGATGGAGAAGGGCAGTTGAACACCCACTGGGTAGAAGGGAAGTCTGCGCCTGTGCTTGGTTGTATTAAAACGTAGTCTACCAAGTGATCCAGATTACTCAGTATGACTTCCCTGTCCTCATTCACCACTCCATCAGTATTTGTGTCATCCACAAATTTTGTCAGCCATGATTTTATATTTACTTCCTGATCATTGATGAAAATGTTGAATAGCATCAAGCCTATTACCAATCTCTGCAGAACCCCACTAGAAATACCCCCATTCAATAACGATTCTACATTGACAACTATTTTTTTGAGATCTGTCAGACAGTTCTTAATCCATTTGACGTGAGTTATTGATACTGTATACTGCTATTTTTTTGGTCAGAAAGATTAAGTATATTGCATCTATGCAGTTACCTTTATCAACCAAACTTGTAATCTCATCAATGAATGCAAGACTTATTTCCATAACACCATGTTGACTGGCATTAATTGTATTCCTATCCTTTAATTCTTCATCAGCTGAATGTTGTATCAGCTTGTCCATAATTTGGTCTGGGATTGATGTCAGCTAACTCAGCCTACAGTTACTCAGGTCACATTGCTTGCCCTTTTTGAGTATTGGCATATTAGCATTCTTCCAGTCTTTTGGAATTTCCCCAATATTCCAAGATTTATTAAAAATTAACAATCCCCGGGGGCCAGAGATCTCTTCAGCCACCTCTTTTAGAATTCTTCTTTCTTTATCCTTCCACATCCTCAAGTGCAAAGAGTATCCACCAGTTTCTGCTATTTATTTCAGTCTTAGGTTGGTCTGTTCAGGCTTCTGAGTGTCATGCTGATGTATTTGACTTCTTTCTCTATTGCTCTGCGTAATGCTTCTCTTGATAGCCCTCTTTTTCTCTTTCCAAATGGTGTCCACATTATCACTTGCCATGGAAGTCATGTTTATGGCATCCTTTTAGGACTCTTGATACAAGTTATTCAGGCCTGCTGATTTTAAAATAATTGTCCTTAGCTGATGTTGTTTAATATCTTCTTTTGACTAGGTCCACACTAGAAGCATTTTGCTGGTATAACTACATCAGTATACTTAACGTAGTTTATACCAGCAAAACTTCACTTTTGCTGTTACACTGTATTCCAGCCTCCCAGAGTGAAATAAGCTATACTGACAAAAGGGCAATTTGGCTGGTGTAACTGCATCTACACTAGGGGCTTTTGCCAGCACAGCTCTGTCAACCAGGGATCACACTGATATAGCTATGCTAGCAAAAGTTTGCAGTGTAGCGCTGGCCTCAGGTACTAATGGACTGGCAAGTTCTTCATCATCCTCATGTGATACAAGTACCTCAACCTTCTTCTTTCCAAAATGCAGAACAAATATTTATTGAACACTGCTGGTTTTTCTGCATCATTATTCATAATGGTTCCATTGCTGTCTAGTAATGAACCTATACCATTGCTAGGGTTGCTTTTGTTTCTAATATACTTAAAAAACTCCAGGCAAATAATGGAAGGCTGGCTCTCCCTGAAACTCCTCTTCCCCACCAAATGCCAAATACACACACACACATGCACGCGCATATGCAACAGCTAGAATGAATATGAGGTAACTATACTTCGTAATAGTGGAATAATTTTCACTGTGTATTAAATTAGAGTTGTCAACTGATTTAAAAAAAATTGTGATTAATTGCGCGATTAAAAAGATTAATTGCGATTAATCATGCTGTTAACAATAGGATACCATTTATTTAAATATTTTGGATGCTTTCTACATTTTCAAATATATTAATTTCAATTACAACACAATATAAAGTATACAGTGCTCACTTTATATTTATTTTTGATTACAAATATTTGCACTGTAAAACAAAAAAAAGGATTTTTCAATTCACCTCATACAAATACTGTAATGTAATCTATCATGAAAGTTGAACTTACAGATGTAGAATTATGTTCAAAAAAACAGCATTCAAAAATAAAACAATCTAAAGCTTTAGAGCCTACAAGTCCACTCAGTCTACTTCTTGGTCAGCCAATCACTCAGACAAACAAGGTTGGTTACAATTTGTCAGAGATAATGCTGCCTGCTTCTTGTTTACAGTGTCACCTGAAAGTAAGAACAGGTGTATGCATGGCACTGTTGTAGCTGCAAGATATTTACGTGCCAGATGAGCTAAAGATTCGTATGTCTCTTCAAGCTTCAACCACGCTTCCAGAGGGCATGCGTCCATGTTAGTGGGTTATGTCTGATAACGATCCAAAGCAGTACGGACTGACGCATGTTCATTTTCATCATCTGAGTCAGATGCCACCAATAGAAGATTGATTTTCCTTTTTGGTGGTTTGGGTTCTGTAGTTTCCGCATCAGAGTATTGCTCTTTTAAGACTTCCAAAAGCATGCTCCACACCTCGTCCCTCTCAGATTTTGGACGGCACTTCAGATTTTTAAACCTTGAGTCGAGTGCTGTACCGCTATATTTTAGAAACGGGCACATTGGCTATCCTCCTTTGCATTTTGTAAATCTGGCTGTGAAAGTGTTCTTCAAAATGAAATTATTCTGGGTGATCATCTGCAAGACTGCTATAATGAAATATATGCAGAATGCAGTAAAACAGAAGGCAGAGAAATACATCTCTCTTGAGTCAGTTTAATTTAATTTTTTCACTTTTTTTTTAATTGAGCATCAAACATGGAAGATGTCCTCTGGAATGGGGCCAAGAATGAAGGAGCATACGAATGTTTAGCATGGTTGCAGTAAATACTCTGCAATGCTGGCTACAAAAGTCGATGCGAACACTGTTCTCACATTCATGTGACATTGAGTAATAAGAAGCAGACAGTAGTCTCTCCACTATGTAAACAATTGTTTGTCTTACGCGACTGACTGAATAAAGTAGGAAAGAGTGGACTTAGTAACTTCTAATCAAGTCTTACAGTTTTGTTTTTGAGTGTAAGTTATGTAACCAACAAAAATCTGCATGTAAATTACGAACTTTACGATGAATGAGATTGGCACTTCAGTACTTGTTAAGAGATGAACAGAAAGACTATTTATCATTTTTCAGTACATATATGTTAAAAAATAATATAAAGTGAGCACTGTGCACTTTGTATCCTTTATACTCACACACAACTATTTCAAGTTGATGACAATATATACCTCCAGATCAGTGGCACTGCTATGGGCAACCCGCATCGGCCACCAATACGCCAATATTTTATGGCTGACCTGGAACAACGCTTCTCAGCTCTCGTCTACTCACGCCCTCTTCTACCTACGCTAACATTGTGACATACTCATCATCTGGACCCATGGGAAGTGAGATTCTAGAAAATTCCACCACGATTTCAACAACTTCCACCCCACCATCAACCTCAGCTGGACCAATCTACACAGGAGATCCACTTTCTAGACACCACGGTGCAAATAAGTGATGGTCACATTATACACACTCTATACAAAAACCTACTGAAAACACTCCATTCATGCTCCAGCTTTTCACCGGGCCACATAACGATCAATACATTTATCCATTATCAACAGCCAAGCACAGTGTAGCACAACCGAATCTGCTCTAACACCCTCAGACAGAGACAACACCTACAAATCTCCACCTGCAAAATGTCATTAACTTCATAATAAAACTACAATACCCGCACAGAGAATTAAGAAACAGATCACAGACCAGACGTGTACCACGAAGCCTCCTACTACTGCAAGACAAAACCAAGAAAGAACCAACAGGACTCCACTCCAGCCATCACACACCCAGCTAAACAACCATCAACGCTCATCCAGCGACACATACACCACTCCACTATCCTAGCAGACAATGATTTACCCAATCAAAATCCATGCCCGTCCTTCTCAGCAGCAACTTCTGTCACCCAGACCATCCAGCCAAACTTACCGATGGTCCGAACAGCGCGCGCCCACATATCTACACGCGCATCAGGACCTAACCAGATCAGCCATACCATCCACTGGTTCATCACCTGCGTCCAGCGCCATCATATGCCGCAATGCCCCTCTGCTAATGTACATCGGCCAAACTGGACAGTCACTACCGGAAGGATAAATGGACACAAAATCAGATATCAGATAGGCAATATACAAAAACCTGTAGGAGAGCACTTCAACCTCCTGGCCACAATAGCAGACCTTAAGGTGGCTATCCTGCAGCAAAAAACTTCAGGACCAGACTTCAAGAGAAACTGCTGAGCTTCAGTCATTTGCAATTGACACTATCAGCTCTGGACTCAACAAGACTGTGAAGGCTTGCCAATACAGAACCAGTTTCTCCTCCCTTGGTTTTCAACCTCTACTGCTAGAACAGGGCCTCACCCTCCCTGACTGAACTAACCCGGTTATCTCAGCTTGCTTGCTAAGCATATATATACCTGCCTGGAAATTCACGACCTGCGTCTGACGAAGTGGGTATTCACCCACGAAAGCTCACGCTCCAAAACGTCTGTTAGTCTATAAGGTGCCACAGGATTCTCTGCTGCTTTCACAGATCCAGACTAACACGGCTACCCCTCTGATATTTGTATTCTGTGTTGTAATAGAAATCAATATTGAAAATGTAGAGAAACATCCAATAATATTGAATACATTTCAATTTTTGTTCTATTGTTAAAAGTGTGTTTTAATTTTTTTAATCCCAATTAAATTTTTTGAGTTAACTGCGATTAATTGACAACCTTATATTAAATACATACTTGTGGTTACAGGACTTTTACTGTGTATCAGATTATTCCAGGTAAGCACTAGAGATTTTACCAGATTTTAATAACTGGAATATTTAAAAAAGACCTTACAAGGTTTTAGGTCCTTGGGAAGATGAAATAGAGATCTTTCCTCAAATAGAAAGTTTGGGTAGTCGAAATAGAAACTGTCTAATTTCCTTATCACAGTCAGAAATAAAAAAATAATAATTTTTAAACCTCTGTGGAGACAATCCTAGTAGCACTAAAGCATCATATAATGCAGCATTGCCACTCTTGCAATTTTATTGCAAGTCTCCTGATATTTGGTTTCTTTATTAATGTCCGAGCTCCTGAACTCCAGTGATTACTTGAGAGTCTCAGCTTTCCTTTTGTTTAAGTAAATTGCTAATCTTCATGGTTGTATAGGAAAAACCTGAATGCATGAACCCTAAAGGCTCAGAAACCATAAGATAACACAATTTTTATTGTTAGTCATTCTCGTGATTTATAAGCCAATCTCATTACATCTTTAGACCTGATTCAGAATTTTTGAAATGTTGAGGTTGACAATACAGCAGTGGCAATGGATGGAGGCCCCATCTCAGTGCTAATATTACCTGATACCACTGCACTTTCCAACAGCCTATCACAATGTTCTGCAGATTGCTTACATGACATAGCTAGAGTAGATGGTGCCCATGCAGAGTTCCCTGCAAAAAAAAGTTTGGCCCAGATCCTAAAGGTATTTAGGCATCTAACTCCCATTGGAATCAATCAGAATTAGGCACCTAAATGCCTTTATGGATCTGAGCCATATCTGCTTAGATACTCATTATAAAATCATGAGACAGCAAAAATAATCCCCATCAGAAATATATTCTTTAGTTATACAGGTACTTGGCTTTAATTTCAGAGGGGATCAAAGACACCATCTTTCACTATGGTCTTTATTGTTGTGTACTGTAAAGTATCAAGCACACTGTTAGATATAAATAAATGCTATTCAAGTTGTGATGGGTTTTCTCCCCATCGGGGTACCGCTGAGCCCAACAGACCTACCAGCCTGGGATCCTTTTATACTGTACTGCTGAGGCAAGCCTGCTAAGCCCTTTCCCAGGCTTCAGACTGCACTTTACCAGCACACATACAGGTAGGGACACACCCAGCTGCAGCTACACACACATGCTGAGATCAGCTCTGCATGGGAAGGTTCAGCTAAGGAACTGACCAGTTACTCCAGTGCACCCCGCCCCCTGGAGGGTAAACCCAAAATTATACTGTCTTGGGCTGCACAGGGAACTGTAGAGCATAAGCTCATGAAATTCGCCCCCTCCCTCAATCTGGAGGAAGATATGCAACAGCTTCCCCCCTAACACCCCTCCCGTAATGATTTCTACAAACTGGTCTTAGGGTATGTCTACACTATGAAATTAGGTCGAATTTATAGAAGTCGGTTTTTTGAAATCGTTTTTATTCAGTCAATTGTGCGTGTCCCCGCACAAAATGCTCCAAGTGCATTAAGTCAGCGGACTACGTCCACAGTATCAAGGCTAGCGTCAACTTCCAGAGCATTGAGCTGTGAGTAGCTATCCCACAATTCCCGCAGTCTCCGCTTCCCATTGGGATTCTGGGTTGAGATCTCAATGCCTGATGGGGAAAAGACAGTGTCGCGGGTGGTTCTGGGTACTTGTCATCAGGCCTCCCTCTTCCTGCCTCCCTCCCTCAATAAAAGCAACAGCAGATAATCATTTTGCACCTTTTTTCCTGGGTTACCTGAGCAGACGTCATACCGCAGCAAGCACGGAGACCGCTCAGCTCACCGTCACCATACGTCTCCTGGGTGCTGGCAAATGTGGGACTGCATTGCTACACAGGAGCAGCTCATTGCCTTTTGGCAGCAGACAGTGTATTACGATTGGTAGCCATCATCGTCGTACTCCTGGGTGCTCTTTTAGCTGACCTTAGTGAGAACAGTCAGGGGCGCCTGGGCAGACATGGGAGTGACTCTCAGCCAAGTCATTCCCATCTTCTGCCAAGCACCCAGGAGATGACGATGACTAGTGCTCGTACTGCACTGTCTTCTGGCAAGCAACCAGGAGATGATGATGGCTAGCAGTTGTACTGCACCATCTGGTGCCAGTCTAAGATGTAAAAGATAGATGGAGTGGATCAAAACACTGTTTTGTGAAATCAATGGCCTGCTAAACCCAGGATTTTGAGTTCTATCCTTGAGGCGGCCATTCTGTATGACAGTTGTTTGTGTTTCTCCTTGATGCAAAGCCACCCCTTTTGTTGATTTTAATTCCCTGTAAGCCATGTTGTCAGTCGCCCCTCCCTCCGTCAGAGCAATGGCAGACAATTGTTTTGCGCCTTTTTTTCAGCGCAGAAGCTGCAAAAGCAAAACCAGGGGAGGAGGCGATGGCAGTGCAGTGAGGAGAGCGATGAGGACATAGACATAGACATAGACTTCTCACGAAGTATGGGCCGGGCAATGTGCCCCGGCAATGTGCACATCATGCTGATGAGCTCTGCATGGTCACCTGTGCTGATCAGCTTGCCATGCTGGCCAAACAGGAAATGAAATTCAAAAGTTCGCGGGCCTTTTCCTATCTACCTGGCCAGTGCATTGGAGTTAAGAGCCCTGTCCAGAGCGGTCACAATGGAGCACTATGGGATAGCTCCCGGAGGCCAATACTGTCAAATTGCATCCACGCTACCCCAAATTCGACCCGGCATGGCCGATTTCAGCACTAATCCCCTCATCTGAGGTGGAGTAAAGAAATCAATTTAAAGAGCCCTTTAAGTCGTAAAAAAGGACTTCGTTGTGTGAACGGATCCAGGCTTAAATTGAGGTAACGCTGCTAAATTTGACCTAAAATTGTAGTGTAGACCAGGCCTTAGACAAAACAAAGCAATTTTATTAACTATAAAAAATAGATTTTAAGCGATTATAAGGAATAGCAAACAGATCCAAAGCAGATTACCTAGCAAATAAAACAAAATGCAATCTAAGCTTAATATACTAAAGAAATTGGTTATAAGTAGCTAATTCTCACCCTAACTGTTGTTTTTAGGCAGTTTGCAGAGACTCTTGAGGGCAAGCTACACTTGCTTGCAGCTCAAAACTCCACGTATTCCTTTCACAAACTCTCTTGCCTAGGTTCAGCCTTTCTCCCCCAGTTCATGCTTTGTTTCTTAGGTGTTTACAATAGTCATCCTGGGTAGGATGTCAGTGAAGAATGAACCATGATGATGTCATTCCCCTGCCTTAAGTAGCTTTAGCATATGTTGGGAACCCTTTGTCTCACCATTTGATTCCCGTGCCTGGTCAGTGGAAAAACACTAGTATTATGATGGAGCCCAGTACCAAGTGACTTGGTCACATGCCTCTGTAGGGGCATAGCAGCCATGAAACAGCGGCTGTTTGTGATGTCCTCAGGAAGGTTCCCTGGTGGGAGATTAGCATCTTCAATGTCCTACTGTTTTCTCTAATGGCTCTTCTAGACTGATTGCATTCTGTCTAGTGGGCATTCCCCAGGTGTAAACACATTTGTAATGGATGCATAGACAATATTCCTAACTTCAGATACCAAAATGATACATGCATACAAATAGGATAATCATATTCAGTAAATCATAACCTTTCCAATGATACCTCACATGACCTATCGTGTATAAAATACATCATAGTTATGCTATAATCATATCATAACAAAGTCATTATGAAGAATATGTGGGCATAGTGTCACACAAGTCTCTGTCACAAACTTCCTCCGTGACTTTGCACAAGCCACTTGATCTCTGTGTATAAAATTATTATTGACATGGCTGGTAGTCACCACCTATTTAAGGTTGCCAGACACTTCCTATTATAAGACTGTTTTTTCATTTGCTTATAATTTTGCCAAATGTTAACTGCTGGGGCTGAAATTTCCTATATTGGATGTCTGCCTTAGACTGAATTTTTCTAGAAAATTTTAACCAAAATGGTTCAGATGTTTCAGAGAATGAGCCTGGGGGAAATATATTGTTTTGCCAATGTTTTAAAACACTGGCAACCTTTTATTTGAAAAGCTCAAGTCCCCCCATGCTTTTGAGAGAGGACTTTAAATTTGGTGGGGGGGATTGTGTTAGGGATATGCCTTTACCATCCCCATGGAACTCCACCCAAACTTGGCCAAATTACAAGACTTTTGAGAAATTGTAGTTTGCTCAGGCTCTGTAAGAATGTCTAGTTTTTAGTAGTTAAAATCTCTGCAGATTCCATCCACACTGGGCATGCTCCAGCCTGGCACAGCAGAGGGCTGAGCAGGAATTGCCCTGCAATTGCAGCTCTAGGCTTCTGTGACCATTTCAGCTCCTGATGCTGGCACTTGAACTCAGAGCAGGGAGACTGCTTTGTGCTCTTCGTGATGTCCCTGTTGGGCCCAGGCAGAGTGGAGGAGCAAGCTGCCTGATTGAAATGGAAAGGGGACAAGTGTCAGACTTGAGGGAGGGATGTCAGGGAATAGATTGGAACAAGGAATCTGGGGTGGGAGGCTGGCACTGGACACTTGCAGTGGGGAAGACTGAAACTGGGACTGGGAGTTAGGGTCGGGAGAGACTGGGACTGAGAATGAGTGGGGCAGGGGGAGGAACAGGAGAGGAAAGAAAGATCTGATGAAGATCCAGGGTGCAGGGAGAAACTGGCACTAGCTGGGCAAAGAGACTAGGATAAAGAGCATGGGATGGGTGGGGGAGGGCACATTGAAATTGGACAAAAAGCCTGGGGAGGGAGATTGGAAGTGGGAGCCTGTGGGGATGGGGTGTGGTTGACTGGAAGCCCGGGTATGGAAGAGAGATCAGATGAGAAGCTGGGAGAGGAGGAATAGGAACTGGCTGAGCAAGGAGACTGGCACTGGGAGTTAGGGGGGAAACTGGGACCGGGGTGGGAAATCTGGAGCGGTGAGACTAGGACTTGCTGGGAAATGAGACCAGGACTATTGGACTGGGAGGAGGAGCCAGGGTGGGGAACAGAAAGGACTGAGACGAACAGGTTTGAGGGAACGGAACAGAAGGAGTCAGGCTTGGGGGAGAATGGGCAGAAAAGTCTGTGCCCACTACAGAGCCTGGAATGGAACCCAAGATTCCTGAAGGCAAGTCTACACGTATAATGGTGCATCGGTGCAACTGCACTGCTGTAGTGCTTAAGTGAAGATCCTCCTATGCCAACAGGAGAGAGCTATCCTGTTGGCGTAGTTAACCTATCTCCCTAAGGGGTGGGAGCTATATTGACCAGAGAAGCTCTCCCACTGACATAGTGCTGTCTACATGGGAGCTTATGGTCAGTATAACCACATTGCTCAGGAGTGTGGATTTTTCACACCCCTGTACAACATAATTATACTGACATAAGTCTTCAGTGTAGTCCTGGCCTGAGTCTCACCATTCCTCTGCTGTCAGTAAATATCTGAGAACCCCATTGTCAAAGTATGTGCATCTCATCCCCCTTTAGCGCTGGTCCACAGAGAGGATAACAACTGTCTACTATTGCTATCAGTTACTCCATCAGCTCAAGTGGTAGAGATCTGTGTGGTGGATCTAAGGGTTCCAATCCTGCTGATGACCCAAGGGGGTGTCAATATCATGCCTCATGATGGAATTTGTCATCCAGGGTTTTTTAAAATTAGTAAATCACTCACCTATACACACAAATATATATGTTAAAAGAACATTAAGGTTGCAAAGTCAGGCATTCAGAACTTAGGAAATGCCAGAATTGAACTTGCCTTTGCAACCTTAATTTGGCCCCCTAGTGTGTATGTATTATGAAACAGTCTAATTACATGATCACGTACTATTTTTTTTCACAGGACCCCAGCCTCATTCACTCACAGGAATAATCTGATCTGGGGATGAATCAGGGTTGTCTAGGAAAGATACTGTTTGTAAGACCCACTACTTAATTATCCTGCAGAATTTGGAGGGTGTGTAGTAAATGAGGTGAAGGATTGCAGGAAAAGAAAAGATGGTCTTGTGTTTAAGACCACCGAATGTTGCTCTGGAGAACTGGAGTCTACCTCTGCCACAGAGTTCACTTAACCGAAACTTTTCCGAGGCAGTCACTGAGTACGCCTCATTTTCTGGGTGTCTGACGAGACCCTGGGGCCTGATTTGCAGAAGTGCAGAGCACTCACAACAGCAGCTGAAATCAATGGAAGCTGTGCTTTCAATATATAAAGTGTTATGCAATGTATTCTGAAAAATCAGGTCCTAGGCATTTCAAATTAGGACCCCAAAATTAATGGATACTTTTGACCTTAATCTCTCTGGGCCTCAGTTCCCTATCTGTAAAATGGGGATAATAATAACCTCCTTTTCATAGAATGTTGTGAAAATAAATTAATTAATATTAGTGATACATTCAGATTCACAAAGGGATTTTAGGCATCCAAGCTTTAAAATTTTGGCCAAAGATCACAGTAATTATAAAAATGTTCCTTCTTCAACCTCCTCCCCACTATTCAAATGTAATATAATTGGACCATTTGTGGATGCCTTCTTGCCACATGAGAAACACTGATAAAGAGTGCATTGAGTTATAATGTCCCATATTTGTGCATTTGTATTTTTGGTGGAAAGTGGTATGGGCAAATTATGCCTGGCCAAATAGAGATGAATGAAAGGCTCAAATACAGTAAACGTTATTTTGTTAAGTTCCAGGGGCAGGAGGAAAATCAAGAAAGCTTTTCTTGGTTATTTTACTATCAGTCTGTCTGTGGGACTCAGAAGAGCACACTCAGCCTTGATCTACACTACGAGTTTAGGTTGAATTTAGCAGCGTGAGATCGATTTTATCCTCCACCCATCCACACAACGAAGCCATTTCTGTTAACTTAACTTAAAGGGCTCTTAAAATTGATTTCAGTACTCCTACCCAACAAGGGGATTAGCGCTGAAATCGACCTTGTTGGGTCGAATTTGGGGTAGCGTGGACATAATTCGATGGTATTGGCCTCCGGGAGCTATCCCACAGTGCTCCATTGTCACCGCTCTGGACAGGGCTCTCAACTCAGATGCACTGGCCAGCTAGACAGGAAAAGGCCCGTGAACTTTTGAATTTCATTTCCTGTTTGCCCAGTGTGGAGAGCTGATCAGCACAGGTAACCATGGAGTCCCAGAATTGCAAAAGAGCTCCAGCATGAACCGAGCGGGAGGTACTGCATCTGATCGCTCTACGGGGAGATGAATCCGTGCTATCCAAACTCAGTTCCAAAAGACAAAATCCTGGAATATTTGAAAAAATCTCAAAGTGCAGGAAGGACAGGGGCCATAACAGGGACCCCCAGCAGTGCCGCATGAAACTTAAGGAGCTGAGGCAAGTCTATCAAAAAACCAGAGAGGCAAATGGCCACTCCAGAGCACAGCCCCAGACATGCCACTTCTATGATGAGCTGCATGCCATTCTAGGCGGTGCCCCTACAACTACCCCACCCCTGTGCTTTGACTCCGTCAATGGACTCTCATGCAACAGGGATGCAGATTTAGGGGACAAGGAGGAGGAGGACATTGAAGTTAGCGCACAGCAAGAAAGCAGGGAAAATGTTTTCTCTGACAGCCAGGAACTGTTAATTACCCTGGACCCAGTACCCTCTCAACCCACCCAATGCAGGCTCACGGACCTTGAAGGCGGCGAAGGCACCTCTGGTGAGTGTACCTTTGTAAATATTGTACATAGTTTAAAAGCAAGCATGTTTAATGATTAATTTGCCCTGAAGACTCGGGATGAATTCGTGGTAAATACAGCTACTGGAAAAGTCTGTTAACTTGTATGGGGATGGAGCATATCCTCCAGGGACATCTTAATGAAGTTGTCCTGGATGTACTCCCAAAGCCTTTGCAAAAGGTTTTTGGGCAAGTCAGCCTTATTCCGTCCTCCATGGTAGGACACTTTACCACACCAGGCCAGTAGCAAGTTGTCTGGAATCATTGCATAACAAAGCATGGCAGTGTATGGTTCCGGCGTTTGTTTGCTGGCACTCAAGCCACATCCGTTCTTTATCTCTCTGTGTTATCCTCAGGAGAGTGATATCATTCATGGTCACCTGGTTGAAATAGGGGGATTTTATTAAGGGAACATTCAGAGGTGGCCGTTTCTGCTAAGCTGTTTGCCTGTGGCTGAACAGAAATCATCCCTGCTGTGCACCACGCAGTGGGGCGAGGGGTGAAAAAATCATCCCAGAGAATAGGGTGGAGTGGAGGGCTTTAGTTGAGTTTATGATGCACGTTAACCCAAAAACCGCAGCACCTCCTTTTAAATGGCCTACCCATTTTAAATGGTCAACCCAATGGGTGCTTGGTATGGGACATGAGGGCACTGCTGTTTGAAACCATTCCCACATGTTATAACGGTTAAAGAAGCCAAAAGACTGTGGTTTATCATGGCTGCCTGCAAGCCAAATTCTGTTGCCTCCGACCCTGCGTGTGTGATCTTTCACACCAAACTGGCAGGCAAATGTAACCTTGTAAAGAAAACACACTTGCTATGTAATGTTAACAGCTTGGTTCACCGTGGAAGAGTGTACCCATTGTTCTCTAAAATGTGTCTTTTTAAATACTGCTCTCCCTTTTTTTCCCCTTCCTGCAGCTGCAAATGTTTCAACGCTCACTGTATTGTCTTCATCCCAGAGGATAGTGAAGACTAGAAGGAGATAAAAAACGCACTCGCGATGACATGTTCTCTGAGCTCATGCAGTCCTCCCACACTGAAAGAGCCCAGCAGAATGCACGGAGGCAGACAATGTTAGAGTACAAGAAAGCACAAAATGAACGCGAGGACAGGAGGGATGCGAGAGAGGAGATGTGGTTTCAGGGGTGAAAGTAACTTCCGGGACTTACTGATACTGCTGGAGTCCTGAGGGGGCGTGGCCTCAACCAGAAGAGGTGTGGCATCAACTAGAAATGCGTGGCCTCTCAAGATTTAAAGACCCTGGGGTACTGGCTGTGGCTGGGAGCCCCAGGGCCTTTAAATCAACCTGGGGATCCCAGCTGCAGAGGTGGCTGGGAGCCCCCAGGGCTCAGGGGCAAATTAAAGGGCCCAGGGCTCTCGCTGCCACAGAGCTCCGGGCCCTTTAAATCCCCACCACAGCTCCGTCTGCTGGAGCCACGGGCGAGATTTAAAGGGTTCTGGGCTCCCTGCAGCTGTGGGAGCTCTAAGCCCTTTAAATCCGGCCCCGGCCCAGCCCCCGGAGCCGTGGACGGGATTCAAAGGGCTCTGGGCTGCCTGCAGCTGCGGGAGCTCTGAGACTTTTAAATCCTGGCCCCAGCCCGGCTGAGGCGGGGAGCCCAGAGCCCTTTAGATCCTCGCCACCAAAGCAGGTGCGGTCCAGCACGGTGTACTGGCTCTTGCCGGTACACCGTACCGGCTTACTTTCACTCTGTGTCAGCGTGGTGAAAGGAGGCAGGAAGCAATGCTCAGGCTACTTGAGGATCAAACTCATATTCTCCAGCATATTGTTGAGCAGGACAGGCAGCAGGAGGAACACAGACCACCGCAAGCCCCTGTGTGACCAACCACCCTCCTTCCCAAGTTCCATACCCTCCTCACCCAGATGTCCAAGAACGTGGTGGTGGGGCCTCCGGTCACCCAACCACTCCACCCCAGAGGACTGTCCAAGCAACAGAAAGCTGGCATTCAGTAAGTTTTGAAGTGCAGTGTGGCCTTATCCTTCCCTCCTCCACCACCCCACCCATTGCTTCCTTCCTTCTCCACCCCTCCCGGGCTACCTTGGTAGTTATCCCCCCATTTGTGTGACAAAGTAAAAAAGAATGCATGAATTTTGAACAACAATGATTTGATTGCCTCTGCAAGCGGTGATCAAAGGGGGGAGGGGAGGGCGGTTTATTTACAGGGAAAGTAGAACGAACAAAGGAGGCAGGTTTTTATCAATGAGAAACAAACAGAACTTTCATACCGTAGCTCCCCTGACCAGTTATGAAATTGGTTTTCAAAGCTTCTCTGATGTGCACCGCACACTGCTGTGTTCTTCTAATTGCCCTGGTGTCTGGCTGTGATCAATCAGCGGCCAGCGATTTGGCTTAACCTCCACCCTGTCATAAAGTCTCCCCCTTACTCTCACAGATATTGTGGAGCACACGCAAACCTAATACGATGGGAATATGTTTTTGCTGAGTCTAACTGAGTCAGTAATGTACCCAACAAGCTTTTAACGTCCAAAGGCAATTCTACCACCTTCTGAACAGCATAAGGTAGGCTAGGTCCCAAGGATAACTATAGCATTTCAACATCCCACATGGTTATTTTCTGGTCGGAAAATAAGTCCCTTGCTCCAGCCATTGAAAGACAGATCAGATCCTAAAGATGCATAGCGTCGGTACCTTTCTCGGCCATCCATGTGATGTGATGATAATGTCCCTTGTGATCACCAGTGCATGCAGCACCATTGAAAAGTACCCTTTTAGTTATCGTACCTGCCATTGGTCTCCAGCCCAAGACAGGGATATGCTTCGTCTACTGCCCACCACAGTTAGGGATCCATTGCAGCAAAGCCATCCACTATGGCCTGCACATTTCACAAGGTCACTACCTGATAGCAGAGGTCAACAGATCGCTTTGGCTATCTGGATCACAGCAGCCCCCACAGTAGATTGCCCATCTCCAAATTGATTCCGATGACGTAGCTGTCTGCGTTGCAAGCAGTGATTTCCTACCCCGCCTCTGATTTTTCCCCAATCCCTCCCCCCCCCCCCCGGCAGTTTTGTGGAGCTATAATACCAATGTAATGACTGTTTGGAATCGAATTTAAACTGAAACATTAACACACACTCGTTTAAAGCTTATGACAGTCTATCTGAAAAAGTATATAAGATTTGAAAAGATAACATAGAATCGCTCCTTGCTTCTTATACAGCTGTTGTTTTTTATGATGTCAGTGCATTCATTCGGTGATGTTGTCAACCTAATAATTTCAAATGATGAGATTTGTAAGCAGTCTAAATGAGCTCTCCCTCAGCTAGTGAGGAGCTGGGCTGCGAGGAAAGGCTTCGGGGCCAGATATATTTAATATCACACCTAATCTACCTAGGTATCCAGCAAACAGAAGCTGTATAGATTTTGGTCTGGGTGGGTTATAAACCACTTGAATGTGGGGAGAATGGGAGAAAATGTTGTTCTTATTGTGTGAGTAAAGGGCAGTAGAACTGTACTTAGCCTGTGATGATTGAAGGCATTAAGAGAGGTGGGGACGATGTCCTCTCCACTGTTAAAGACAGCGTGATTAGGCACATAGATGTTTTTGTTCTGTTAAGTGACAACTGCAGCTGAATCACTGACATCAGGTCTAAGGCTTAATCTGTTGTGGGCGACAGGTGTTCCTGTGGGTACAGTTTTTGTTAAAAGACAGGCCAGTTTGCACTAGCAGCAAGGATTCCC